>NW_015094508.1:3635871-3768256 GCF_001431845.1 Calidris pugnax | reverse complement strand
CCGCTACCCCCCTCCCTCCGCCAGCAAGGCTGGGAAGCCTTTGCGAAAACAGACTCCTTTTTTTCCCCCCCGATAGAAGGGAAAAATAAAATTAGTGACTCCCACGCACACACTTTATTGCAGAAGAGAGTGTTTTAAGAGACGGGGGGAGAGCACAGGAAATGGCTTGTTTCAGAACGGGTTGCAACAGGCCCTGTGACCACCCAAAGACCACTGCATCCATCCTCCTTACGGTCCTGCCTGCAGCAACAGTGCAAAGCTGCCTGCGCTCCACAGGCAAAGGCTGCAACTGAAGATCAGGGTGACAAGAAGTGAAGATGGTGTAGGAAGTCCCAAAAGGGAGGTTTGCGTTCCTGAGTGGAGAAATTCCTGAATAGGAGAAGACTGAAGCATTAGAGCGGATTGCTTTGAGTGATGGTGGAATCCCCATCACCCGTGGCTTTTAAGAAAACATCAGGAAAACATATATTTAAAGACAATTGATTTGTCTTGGGACAAATGGATAAACTAGATTATCATGCAAAGTCTTTTCTTGGACTCAGGTTATATGAACAGTAGGAGGTTATGGTTATTACCAACAATATTTTTAATGCAGTGCCGTCACGGACTGAAAATGATCTTACAGTAGGTGTTAACAGCCACGGTAGAACAAAGAACGTGAAGATAGTTCCTCCTTTATGACTATATATATTTGCCTGCAATTGCACTGGCAAAGTGTGTAATGTGACAAACTCAGGGGTATCGCCTAAGAGAAGACGTGAGAGAAAATGAAGAGAGCAGGTAGGAGTCCATATTAAAACTACTTTCTGAAATCAGCAAATATTCCACCAGTTTTATTAAGAAACGTGGGAGTTGGCTTCACCTGTCAAAAATGTGTTAAATCATGAATTCTACCTGTATCAGGAAGGCAGGGTAACGGGTAGATACCATCACCAACCCTGCCTTGTATTCTGCACATGCCTAGTGTATGGCTTCTACAGACTTGTAATTTCTGATAGCTCATCTGCCTTTGAATCTTCCTGTCAGTATTTGTGACCATATATGCATGTTTTCCTACACTCTGAAATGCTTTTCTTTTCCTGTATTGTTGAGCAAAAGACTCAAACAGCAAAGGAAACTGGCTTATTGATTGGCTACCCAGGGGAAAAGCTGAATGAACTATGCATGGAGTGCTGTCAAGTGTGAAACACAAGCAGAGAAACAGAAAAGAAATACCTATTACTTTTCTGTCCCTTTCATTAATCCTAGCATTTGAAAATTGCACCTGGTGTTAGAAAACAGCACCTCCTTGCTAATACACTAAACTTGCCATGTACAATGTACAAGAAAAACAGAGATTCCAAAATTTTCCTATGGCATCAAAAGAAAAGGCTGTGCTACACAGACAAGAATGATAGTAAAATGTTATTTGCATCCATTTACTGTTGACTATCTAACAGGAATATTTCTGTATATAAAATGCAACTTAAAACAACCCCACTGTATTTTACTGAAATAAATTGATTAGGACAGAAGACTTGCTCCTTGTGAGTTCTTGAGCAAATATAGCAGCTAATTCTGAAAGGAAAACCACCACCACAGTTAGGTTTTGAATACATAGGACTAAAACGCTAATAAAAATAAGTCAGTGTGATAAAAGCAAAATGGCCAGTCTCGAGACTTTTTTTAACCTTCCCTTCAAATTCCACAGAGAAAAGGACCACTACAGCAGCCACCTTCCTCCTCACCTACTGCATTAGAGAGAGGGACGTTTACAGGGTAGGTTTCTAGGCATTTCATAGATAACAGGCAGATAGACTAAAGGATAAAACCAAGAGTTTTATCCACAGAAGTAAAAAGTGTGCAGTTTCACAGCCAGGTTAAACTGAGGTAACAGTGTGTTGTTACTGCAGAGAATGGTTCTTGTACTTGTCTGCATGTCCTGCCACTTCCTTAGCATCAGCATTATTGGTTGGGTGGTTTCAGGGTAAAATGGGCTGGTGAGTAGATCTGACTGCAGGATAAGCCTGGAATCCAAAGGGAAGTATGCCAAAGCGTGGTGTGTTTTCAGTCATACCCGTGACTGCCTCACTTGTCTCAGTTAAGCTGAGTCAAGCTGACTGCAGCACCTGTATGGGAGCAATTGCGCCAGCTCAGAAAGGGTGTTGTGGGAACATGAAGCATCATTTAAGTAAGGCTGCATAGTTTTAGCTTGCTTTGTTTTCCATCCATGAGAAGTATTTGTACCGTAAGAGAAAATCCCTTCCCCCAAAACATCCCCACTGCAAGTGAGCAAGAAGCGGGTCTCATTCCTACCACCAAGGAACACCTCCTGAGGTGGATTGCTTGCATGCAGACAACTCAGATGGAAATAATTCCTCTCAAGTTTGAGAATTTTATACCTCTGTTTTCCCTCCTCCTGGATCTGGTGGGTGAGACCTTCCTGAAATTTGCCCTCAAGGCTACTTTTTTTGTATCAGGCACAAAATTTAATCTTTATATGCATTCAATTAAGCTCATGACATCTGCTGCTCTGTCAGTTTTCTGCAGAGACTACATGACACATCTGGACATATTCATTCACAGCTATCGCAGACCAAATAACACGGGGTTTTTTTGCTAGCAAATGATCTTGGAATATAACCGTGTATACACCTTGTTCCTCTACCAACAGAAAAAAAAAAACAAATACATTATTTCTAAGTGGGTTGAAAACCAACAAAACCTTACTTGGTGAAGGAATTGAAAAATGCAGACACCGTGATCCTTCTAAATCATTCGTCCCATACAGGTTTTTAAAGTACATGGCAAATAAGTGTCTGTCATTAAATACTGTAGGATTTTATCTGGATTGTTGGTATTTATTTTAACTTGCACCTTAAATATTTGTCTGTGAGCCATTAGCTTGTTTCTCCAATATTTCCTTTTCAAGATATAAGTACAGTAATATCTGGCTACGGAACCATGACTGAAAATAGCAACCAGCAAAGATTTATAGCATTTCCCTTGAAACCAGTTAAATGCTTCATAGAACCAGAGTCTTACACCATGCTGTATGTTCCTTTTGTACCGGTTTCACCTTTACCACGGATTCACTCCTGCAAGTACTTTCCTTGACTTAAATGGGGCAATGGGAAATGAACAGAATAGAGATGTAAAGTGCACAGAAACCTTTAGGGTTAATCCTTAGCAAGGGATCAGTGACCCACAGGGATCCTCTGAGCTGCTGTGGTAAATAGCCTACCTCAGACACTGAAGCACTTCAGTAGTTTATTGTGTGCAGTGTATAAACATTTCAGACTACAGCCATGCACAGGGACATAACAGAACAGAAGCCAGTCCTGGGTGAGATATTTGGACACCTCTTTATTTCAAATAAGTAGCAGCAGGAAAAGGACACTTAAATATACAGAAGGAATTCATTACGTTTTCAAGTGACAGAGACAGAAAAAAAAAATCTACAGTTTGTCTAAAGGAAAAAGAATTAATTTTTCTTTAGTTATACATGAAGTACTTGTCTGAATTTGACCATAGAGATTGTGTATCATAATGTTTAGCCACAAGTAATTGGAAATATTAGACAAATATAAAGGCTACTACACTGAAAGGGAAAAATCTTTGCTGTCAAATGAAAATAAGTTTTTAAATCAGCCTAAATTCTACTATTTCATAGACATAATATACATGAGACCATGTTTTCTTATGGCCTTATAAAGCAAACAAACAAACCATGACAGGTAAAGCCTGCCATTGTGCTAAAGATCCTCTACCTCTTCTAAAATTAAAGGTGAAGAATTACTAACTAAATCTTCACATAATGTAAGCAGAAGCAATGCTATTAGCTGACTAAGTACTCTACTAACAGGACTATTAATACCTGAATCTTTTTGGTCATGATAGGGATATAAAAGTACAGATTTTTCTCCTTGACATAGATTATATATTTTTTTTGGTCTCACTGCTGTTTAAACTTCAGAATCCAATTGGCAGGAATGAGTGGCTTTCTGGACAAGAAGCAACATAAAACATGCATCTCCTAAATCTTTGTTTAGGGTCTTCTGCTGACCTGCTGCACTGGCCTTGAACAGATCATCTTCTCAAGCCACTGCCTCCTTTCTTGTTCTTCACTGTTCTTGTTTATTTAAGATACTGTAACTTTAATATGGTTGCACTGTATGTAGAACTGTTGACATAACTAGTATTATAATTCATTTGTAATTCATACATCACTAAGTATAATAAAAGACTTAGGCCTTATTTCTGCCAGGTCCACGACATGATCTTAACTATATTCAGTTGAACTCCTGGGGAATATTCCATGCATTAACAGTCCTACTCAGTTCTGTAAACCTTTGCTGGTTTGAAGCCTAAATTTGTAACAAGGTAAATCGTGTTTTTCTTCATGGCAACAAAAGCTTAACTGAAACAACTTTTTATTAACTGTTTAGATTTTTTTATGTATACATTAATATACATATACTAGTACATTGAATTTGAGATTAATTCTGAATTATATTAAGTATGTAATTTGAAATTTGCTTCTCTTTCAAAGATCATATTGCTTCTGTGTTTGATCACTCCTGAAGTGATTTCTGACAGTGTAATGTAGCATTTGGATAGGCATATTCTTTTAGGTTTCACAGTACTAGAGCACGGCCTATACTGGTATGTATTGTCCCCAATACTGGGGACAGCATGCAAATACTGGGAAGAAAAGTTACCGACCAAAGAACTCAAACATGAACTTAACTCAGAGACAGCTGAGATATTCAAAGCCATAAAAGTGAAAAAGGGCTGCAACAAATACAAAATATCTCATGATTTTCAGGTATTGATTGATAAAATGGCAGATTTATGTAAAAGTTGATAAATTCAATATGTATTGCAAAACCCATGTCTTCTATGTGCACAGATATGATCCAGAACAGCAAAATCTGCTAGAATCTGACTTGCTTTGTTAATATGTTACATTAAGTACGTGATACTGAATATCTTCAGATTTGTTTCTTAAACCCAACTGCTCTTTAAAAACAAACAAACAGGCAAGCGTTTCTATTGTGGAATGACTGACTTTTGCAAGCCGGTGTTAAAGCTCTTTCATCTATAACATGACATATAGATTATGCCATGTTTCCATCTAAATAAAAATGATAACATGCCTTTTCATATTCCCGACAGCCAGTGCTGAACTATCTGGAGGCTGTGCAACAAACCCGTGTTTTCATAGCTATGTATTTGCACCTGCATTCTCTGAGGTACATTCTCCGGACTAGATAAATGGCATGAAAATATAATGAAATTATGCCAGGATTACCTTTTAAATGAAGAATACCCTCAAGAGCATCTTTTATAATTTAAAACCTGTAACTGAACCAGGTAAATAATCTGATCATTCAGTCATGATTCCACAGTCTTCCTGAAGGTATCTCAATCATGCATATGATGCCCCAGAGTGTTGAATGTTGCATTATATTTAAGAAATAATGAAAAGCTGTGTAAATCACAATTTGACTGAAGTTTCTCTGTGGCCTATATGAGCATCTGAAGAGACTTGCAAGCATTGTGTATAGTATGAACCTGGAACCTCTCACGCAGCTGAAATGTGAGTTGATATGCTACTTTCACAAAATATATGGAAAAATGTCAAGTTGAATGGGCTACATTTGAATGGTATTATATATTCATTGTTTCCTTGCTGATTTTTTCTTTCAAATAAACAAGTGAAACAAGCATTTTTGTCCCACTGAATTTCCAAGAGAAAACTAATTAATCCTGAGATCAATAGAAATTCCACAGAAGATTTTGAGGTTCTTCTCTTTACATACATTGTTCCATTCTTTGGAAGCATGTATAGTCTGATCAGAGACCAGAATCAAGCCATAAGAAATAATGAAGATAAAACAGTAGTTAAGAAGTAGGTCTATACAAAATACACGGCAGTGGAATGGATGATTCACTGTGGGCTACAATAAAGTATTTTGTAAGAAGTGGAAGGAAACAAACATCATTAAACGCACCAAGTGCGCTTTGCACAAGCATTGCTCTTTCTGGATTAAGTTAATGGAAATAATCTGATTTTCCTGGAATTGTTCTAGTCAGCTCAGCCACTCCAGAAGTCTTTCCTTAACTTTTTAACACTCTGAGCATAAAGTACTTCAAAACCTGGACCAGCCTATTTTCTATTATATATTCTGACCCATCTTGACAGATTTTGAACATTTAATAAAGCTATATCTAAAATGGTCTTTGGGGATTGTATTTCTGGATGTGTTTCCATTTGGGCAGCCTATTCTGTAATAGAAGACAAATTATTTTATTATTATTTCAGAATCTTATCAGTTCCTCTCCTCTCCTCTCCTCTCCTCTCCTCTCACCAAACACTAACAGTACTAAATCACCAAGAAATAATATACTGGATTGCAGTGATTTTAAATGTCAGAAACTGTATTTAGAAAGAGAACACATTCTACTTGTTAATAAGCTTAAAAACATTACCACATAAAATATAAAATGCTCTGTGAAACAAAGAAGCAAAAGAGCTCATAAACTTAGTGGGTACCACAAACGTTGTGTTTTGGCTATCTAGCCACCTTGTGGAACTTTTAACTTAATTTGCTCCTAAAAATAAAGACCAAATTTCCTCTTGCTATTGCTTTTACCTGGAGTATCTCCATTAACACCAGTGGAATGGCTGATTCACACCAGTGCACAAAAGGACAATTAGGATCAGTGTATCTCCTGTAGTATATAAATTTGTTCAATGCTACGTTTATAAGAGGCAATTCAGTTCAAAGGAATAAAACATATGGGCTAAATCTTGCTCTCTGTAAATTGCTCATCCCCTGGAATTGGAGGCAATTTCTCCAGCATAAAGGCAAAAACATTATGGCTGTTCACATTGAAGGGAAGTACTTCAACAAACCGTGGTAGTCAAAGGATACAGAAAAGAAAATAACATGTGGTTTAGGATTTCCATCCACAAGAGTAAAGTGAATCCTTGAAACAACCCTGTGTTACAACTAGAAACACAGAGCAAATGGGTGAAAATCAGCACCAAATCCTGCAGCAAGATACAAAACCACTTGTTAGAGTCGCTGGGTTTTTTTATATACTTGTACAGCTCCCAGACAATGATGTTCTGAGGTGACTGTTTTCCACATGCTGCTGGAAAATATGGTAAATAATGTACACGGTAGTGAAATTTATACATCAATTCTAGGGGTTGAATGTTCTGCACTGAATGTTCACACATATAAGCAAAAGCTGATATTACAGTGAAACTGTAATTAAGGGTCACCACATCCTATTTTCATCCTTCCTAGTAGGAGATTTCCTGCTGTCCTCCTTGTTTTGTAAGTTGCATCCAGTTTGCAAATACCCTAAATGCAGTCATGAGCCCTGGATCCAATCACTTAACAGCATGCCAGGAGACAGTACCTCAGTGTGCAGTGAGTTATGAGCAGGCTATGAGTGGTGCAACGGAGAGCAACCCTTGAGCTGCTTTATATTTAAGGATCAGGAGCCAAATCTTGATTTTGGCAGGAGTAGAGCTGAGCTGCAAATCTGCTGAAGAGTACACGTGGCTGTGTGCAAATAACATGTTCCAAGAGACTGTCTCATTTCAAATATAATCTTATTAAACATTTCAAAAATAGAGTGAAGTTATGAGTGCCTGTAGAGTCCATCCATTAAGCTGCTTCCAATTCAAGAAATAAGGAGGCTTCTAATGGTTTATCTAAAATTTCAGCTGAGTCACCAACATTCAGATATCTTTTGGTATGAACACAATGTTGCCACAGCTGGAGAAGGGGTAAGTCTGAACTCTGACTTTTTTTACCCTCCATCCTAGAATTATATGAATCAGGTATATCAAATACACACAAAGGGACAGCACTTTGGTGATTCATAAACATTCGCAAGCCCACAATTATCACATAATCGTTGAAAGCCAGGCTTTAAATACATTCTTGTTCCCAGTGGTCAGTTATTCACATAAGGGGGGGCCTAAGTAAATATTCACATGAATAACAACTCACTACATATTTGACAGTGGGGTTTCTGAAGGATGTTTATTTTTCAGTCTTCCTGCCCTAATGATATCCCATCATATGGGGTATGATGGGGTATGATGGCATCATCTTATGGCCTCAAGTTGCGCCAAGGTAGGTTCAGGCTGGATATTAGGAAAAATTTTTTCACTGAAAGGGTTATCAGACATTGGAATGGGCTGCCCAGGGAGGTGGTTGAGGCACCATCCCTGGAGGTGTTCAAAAGACGGGTTGATGTAGTGCTGGGAGGTATGGTTTAGTGATGATGCTCCTTGTTTGTTGTGTGGGTGTCTATTTTTGTCAGTTAGGTTGACGGTTGGACAAGATGATCTTTAAGGTCCCTTCCAACCTAGTAGATTCTGTGATTCTGTGATATCTAAATTATAAAACTACACCCAGTCAAATAATTTGTATAACAAATTTAAAAATGCTGAGTAAGCCTTTTCCAATGTCAGATAATTAAGTTTATTATAATGTTCACAATAAATGTGTTGAGATTTTTCTATTTCTGGGCAATATCCTGTATTTAACATCTGCCTTGAATAATTTTTTCCAGTTGTCCTTTTCAGATCTTCAATTAGTGTTCTATCTCGGATGTAATTTTTAATATTAAGAGTTGTTAGTTTCCAGGATGGAAAAACTTGTGTAAAAAGCCCATCTGAAATCAAATTTGTTTTACCTTTAGGGTGGCATAGATATAAACCAAACTGATGAAGTTGCAGTGGAGCATCAGAATTTTACATAAGTCTCTACTTTTCAAAAGAACATCGAAATGCTAATGCAAAATAATGAAAATGTGGACAAAACCCACTATCTAGGAAATATTTTCCTGAAAGGTTTCTGACTTTTGCTGTTTCATGAACAATTCAAGGATTTGATTTCAATTAATCATTGTTTTTACAGAGATATGCAGCTGCATTTGGTCTTGTCTACTACTTATCAACCTATAAATTATTGAGGTAATTTCATTTTTGCCTTAGATCACATACATAAAATATAGCAGTACATAAGTAAGGAAATGAGAAGAGAAGATTCAGTTTTCTTCATCTAATGATATTTTTCTGAATACACATAATGACCACAATGTCTAAACTAAGAATTTTGTTGCTAGGAGCAACACCATACAAAGTATTCTCCCAGCTTCGTCATTTATTACAGCTCCATCTACTTATCATTGCATGTATTCTCTACATGTAATGTACTCACTACTAATTTTGTTCTCATAACCTCCGAAGTCAACCATTTCTTCCAGAAAGCCCACAGAGAGAATGATGAAAATGGTTCTTTTGTTCCAGTAATGTATCTGAAATGGGATGATGTCAGAGAAGAGGTAGAAAATGCCAGAATTCAGTTAATGCCAAATGTTGTTTCCCAGGGCACTAAAAATAACACCTCTGTATTTCTATGTGAAATTCTCTGACTCTAAGATGGAGGAGATTTTGACCAACGTTGAGTATGTTGGTAGGCATGTGATGAATAAGTACACATTCACGAGCTCATTGCCTGAGTATGTAGAGACAACAGCTGTAAGAAAATGGGGATCACTGAAGCTTCTGGGGATGAAGTCACAGATAGGTAAAATGATGTTTATCTTCATGTTTTGTACTTGCAAAATTGGTGTTAATCTGATAATTTCTGCCTCTAGCTACCTGATTTATGTCCTGCCAGGAATTTATTAAAAAAGTTTAGATACATAAGGAGCTTCAGGTATGTTAAGGGTTAGAGCTTGGTCATTTAGAAATGTGATTTCCCATGTTTGGATGCTTAACTTTAAATGCTTCTAGGAATCCAGTCATCAAATTGGGCACCCACAAATCCAAATAAAAGTAAATTATATCTGTGATTAGGTCTGTATTTTTTAAAAAATATTGCCTAATGTCAAGCAGAAGCAGACTGCTCAGCCAGGGAAACTGGGATCTAAATAAGACAGTAGGGCAGGCGGGGGCAGTGACAAGGAGCACAGGCTCACAGCACCCTAACAAGGCGAGGAGATCAGGTCCAGCGACAGCAGCAAGGTTCAGCTAAGAATCCCAGTCCTCAGACAAATCCACTGCCATGGGGCAGGTCTGAGGTCAAGCCAGGAAGTTGAGTCAGCAAGTCAGTGACAGGATCAGGTCTGGAGACAGTAAACAAGAGCAGCCACAACCCAGTGACAGCCATACAAGTCCACAGAGGGAAGAGAGGTCTGGGATGAAGGCAGGTCAGCAGGTCAGGGCTGGAGTCAGGAAGGAATAGAGCTAGGCATGGGCAGGGTAGCTACAGTGGAAACCAAGGACAAGGGCCCAGGTTTAAAAGCAATTTCCAAGCAAAGGGAGACAGGCTTTGACCTCTGACAGGTTTTTCTCACACACTCGTTTCCCTGGTGCAAGGCTGGGCAGCTACACCACCAAGGGCTGGCCCTGAGCCCAAGCAGCCAGCTCCCCCCAAAGGGAGTGTGCATTCAGGTTCCTGGTACCTAATTCCCATCCCTACCAGGAGGGTGGGGTTTCTGCTGACCTGCTGCACACTATACATACCCTTGTCTTTTGTAATGTAACGCTTACCTATGATCTACTTTGTTGGTTTAGGATATGCGTTTGAGTGAAAAAAAAAGATTTGCACAATAACAGCATTTAGGGAGAAATTTCCAAATCATGCTTCCCTTTAATAACAGATACTATCAATATATTTGCAGCTTTTATGTATGTGATACACATCACCTTCTATTCATTGTATTACCTATGCATCCATAAAAATGAATACACATATATATGTATTTCACATACAGACACACACATGCACACACGTGCCAATATATAACCTGACATATATCCTGTGTATGTTGACGCTTATTCTCAGTATTTCAGTTTATTTGCACAATGTGAAAGACAACCCTTTGTTATACACAGAATTCAAAGCAGTATACTTAAGGCAGAAAAAAGGTCAAAGCAAGGTTAATTGCATTTCTTGACATTTCACAGAAAATATGAGTTCTTTGCATAGTAAAAGTTTAAAGGAGCAGCTGGCAGTATTGGCAGAAAACTACAGAGTTGTGAAGAAACAATCAATATGCCAACAAAAAAGGAAAAGCTATACTTTAAGTGTAATTAGTAAGGCATTGTAAAGTACTGGGAATGATATAATTGTAAGTACAACATTAGCTCAATAATGACGAAAATAACCCAACTGTTTGTTTTGTGAAAGTGATCTTTTTTTGCTAAACATACTCTATTTAGCTACTGGAGGGGAGAAACAAAAACAGAAAAAAAGGATCACTAATGGCTTTCAAAATACTATAGAATTCAGAAATATAACAGACAGAAATATGTGTCATTAAAATGAATAAGCATTTTTAATAGAATCTCTCCTATTTTTGGAGTAAAGTTGATTTCAAAGAAAAGGAGCCAAAAGGGAAGACTTGGAAACAGCCATGAAATAGGTTTTCCATAATAAAAAGTGTCAAGCATGTTTTCTGGACTAATCTTCTTTTTTTTTAAGTATGTCTTGAAGAATTTAGAAAAAATCGCAGCCAATTGGACTTCTGCTCAGAACCCTGATTTCTAACACATCTAGTTTCACAGACAGTTTCTAGTTTCTGATGTCTCATGAGTGTAAACTTGATTCATCTCTGATCTATCGCGATGTCTTTTTATATTGTGTTTCACCAGCCTTGGTGGCAGCTGCCTCTCTGCTGCTTATTGCTTGTGAAATGGGCAATGGTTATCATAGCCAAAGAACACTTAATTCCACTAACTAAGATTTTAATATTAGCAGCCCTTGAACTTGCCATTGCAGATTAGTGGAAAGGATACGCTCAAGCCCCTAAGAATCCCAAACTCCAAGAGTGGTGTAACATCTCCTTAAGCAGTATTTCTGCACAAGGAAAGGAGGAGCTGATGTTGTCTGGGCAGGATAGGCTGCAAGAGACAATTACAGAACTGAAGTCTGTCATCCAGTTACAGTAAAACATTACAAATTACCCTGCCCACAAATTTCGCTGTGACACCTGACAAATAAGTCCTCATCTGCTTCACCATCTACTTTGTATCTTAAAAATGGAGACGATGGCACTTCCCTATTTGAGCAGGTTAAGGAATTGTAGGTACAGTAATGAATGAAACATCCAGATACGTAAAAATGAGATACATAACAGAAGAGACTTGAGGTCAAATTCTGATTGTTTTGCACAGTTTTAGAAAGCTCTACTAGCCTTTGCCATAACTACTACATTCCTTCCTCACAGTTTGCTAATGATATGGCGCCATGATAACGCTTGCTGGATTATGAAAGGCCACTGTTCCCACTTCAGACTATTTAGAGACAACATACTATACACATATGCAATGAAAATTCAGTCTTACCCTTTATAGTACTGGCAGCTTTGGTATGTGTTATGTAATTCTGAAGAATGCCTTTCTCATATGTCTTGCATTTATCAACAAACAATATTAAAAAGAATCTGGGAAAAAAAATAAAGCTAAATGTAGGTCATAGATCATTCTTACTTTTCCTCTTTTTTTTTAAGATTGTATACAGGTCACAACAGAGTAATGAACAGAGCTCCCAGTTTACACTTTTGCTGGCTTGATGTACAGATTTTTTCTAATTCTACTAAGTTTTGCTAGTTATAGCATATCATCCGCAGGTACTCTTAGAACTAACATTAATGCCACAGTACAGGCTGAATTGCTGTATGGGGTTACAAAGATGTTTGCACAGTTGAATAAAAAAATCCATTGCAATAAAAGCAATTTAGTAAAATCCTTAAAGCAAAGCTGTAGTTTGTGGATATGAAATAAGTGATCTAAGGAAGAGTGGGCAGACAAATGCCTATACAAATGGAAAATAGTGTAAGTCAAATACGTTTAAGTCTGGGTAACAGAGAATTTGTGATCCTATTCAAAAAAACGGATAGATAGTGCATTTAATTCTGTCACAAACCAGCAAGTTGATCTATGGTCAGGTGCATGATATATTAAAATACCTGTTGTGAGATTACTCGCACAGCATAAGCATCATTAGATATTCAGTGTGTATGGTGTTTCCATTTTGTCTAACTGTAGTTAAAATGTTATTGTGTCACCAGCTAATTAGGTCGAAACAGCTGCGTTCATTAGGAACCGGTCAGGTCTTGGGTAACATGACTCTAATTACAAACATAATAGCTGTTCATAATTTATTAAGCTTATCCTAAAGGCTCTTTTTTTTCCCCCAAAGACAGGAACAACTTATTAGGCAGGTCAGTCTAAGAAAACAACAGATATCTGTGATGACACTGAGAATAAATTACTAAACAATAATATACTCCTCTTTAACATTATGGTATTCCTTCCATGACCAATACCTATCTTTCACATAGAATTTTTCATATCAAAGCACTTTTATACTTCATTAACTTTTAAACTCTGTGTCCTATAGAAACTCAACTAATCTAACGTGCCATGTTGAGATGATGAATTTGGGTCCCAAAACATTAGAAGTGTTCACACTCCTGGAAAAAAAGAGTGGGTTAAGATGTAGCACTGTGGTTTGCAAGACACAATCCAAAGGATGTCTGTAGAGTAAGCAGTGAGACTTGGTACTCTTGAAAATCAAAAATAACTTCACTAACGTTGCCCAACCTGAATTCTTCTAAAAATTTTGAATAGCATAAATTTATAAGCAGCATAATACTATTAAAAATAATTCACATTTTAAATGTCAATATTATTTGCAGACTATGTGGATAATAGTAATGCTATGAAAATTAAAAATACAGATCATATTTTCAAATTGGCTTAGCAGTCAGCCAGCATATTTCTGTCTCAACTTTCCCACCTCATGAATATAGTCCTCCTCAGCCTATGAAAATTAGACTTTGTAAGCATGGAGCACATATGTATCAGGTGTGTGTTTCCTCAGTCCTCACTAAATGTAGTATGCTTATGTTTACATGACTATATATAAACACAGACTTTCTGTCCAGTCATAAAACATCTTTATCAATCAAAACAGCATTCAAAAAAGAATCACCGTGTATTGAACATAAATATCGGTGTAATGAAAAACCTCAAATTTGGCCAGTGTTCAGAGAGTGCTGAATGCTAAAATATTGACTGCACCAAATCATTATACGTTTCAAAGACCTTGACCTATATGCTTAGAAACAGAAGTAGCTTTAGTAGGAACTTTAGTAAGTGTGCTCATTTCAATGCAAGCACTGAACAGTGGAAAGACACCAACGTAATATCATTACTTAATATAAATCTAAAAATAAAACATGACCTTTTTTTAATTTCACAATGGGCAGAGTCATGGGAAGTATTTTGGGAGCTTAAATACAGAGACAGGCAAGGTCACACTCTTTGCATTTGTTTAACAGATAGAACTGTTAGAGCAGACTGAAAGCGAAGTAAACATCATGTTCTCCCACACCCAAATTCACCGGTACTTTCTTTGATACAGAGTTACTGTCCACTGAGGAAGATTACAAGGATAAATTTTCATCACACTTTACTTTTTTCTCAATAAAAGTTGTATAAATTGGATGCTGCTCCTGAGAAGACAGCAGTCAAGGTTGCTCATGATGAATTAATTACAAAAACTTCTTTTTTCCCCTGATTTTTCTGAACCTAAAAGCCCCCATTTTTTTGATTTTTTAATGCCATAAATGCCATTAATTTACTGAATGCCCCAAAGTTAGTACGTGCAAGTAAAGATCTTCCTCAAAGATAACACTGATGAATTGCTAACTGGAGAATTAGTTTGGAATCCTACAAAAACCTCAAGAGGACATTTGATCTTGCTTACCATACAGCAGGATCAGTTGTATCTCATTAGTGAAATATGCATGTGAACATAAAACCAACCCTGACTGAGACTTCATGCCCTCAACACAAGCTACCGGAAGGCTTCACTAGCCTACCATTAAACCATTAATCATGCCACAAAGAATAAAAAAGAAGACAACTATAATTTAAAGGAAAACTGAGAACAAATCAGGTGAGAGGTACAGAATCACATCATTTAATGTAACTACAAGTATGTCAGCAAGCTTACTTGCTCTAACACTTGCAGAAGCAAATACAAAGAGTTTAAACTTAGCAGCACTTACTCCAGCTTCAAAAATATTTGATGAAATCGTAAAAAATCACCTACAACACCAGACTGCAATGCTGGAAGAGCAAATAATCCTAAAGTAAAGTAAAAATAGTGTATTGTAATATAGAAGCAGTTGCTTGATAATTGTGTCAATGGGATAGAATTTAGAAAAGAAAATTTAGCTCTATCTTTTTAAACTTTCATATAATGAAGCCTAATATACTGTGAAACATTCCAGGGAGATCCCTATATGCCACTGACACTAGACTTTTAAAATTAGAGTATAAAGAGCATTGCTGGGCCCTATGTTTAAACTGCAATAATATCCCAATCTACTCAAAATCTGCCAGGCCTTCAAAGACAGTGCACAATTCAAGAATCACATAGGTCATTCTTGTGTCCCTCTAATAACCCTTAAGAAAGTCTTTGAATCAAGAAAGACCCATGATAATATGTAAGTAGAGTCAGCTACAGAAAAACTGAAAATCTGAAAGAGATTGTAGTCTTCCTACCAGTACTGTCAGCAGCAGAAATATTCAAGGCCAAATAATACAGCTGTTCTCCTTCCACCCTTCATTCACACTCTGGGTAGACCTAAACTCATGCATAACACAATGCTACTTACATTCTTTTCAACAGGTTGAAAAAAAAAAAAAGGAAAGAAAAGAAAACACATCCTAGTATGTAAAACCAGAAGTTGTAACCCAGAATACACAGAAGAGGCAGATTAAATGAGCTAAGAAGCTCCCAACTCTATAGAGTCACTCTTCAATTGGATTTCATGCTTTCAAGTGTTAGGCAACAGCAGTACAGTCACAATGCATTAACCCGAAGTATTACAAGAGCAGTGATTAAACAGGGCTGCTATCCATCACAGGTCGCTGCATCTGGTTGCTATTAAACCTTAAGTAGTGATTAGAGTCATGAATAACAGAATTTTGATGGGTTTCTACAAAGACAAAAGCTTAAAAGTTGTTGTTTGCTAACAGTCTTTTACTGGCAGAATGGGGAGGGCTGGTGCAGAACACACAAGGAGGAAAAGCTGGTTTCTGAACTCCAAACTATAGGTAATTTAAGAGATCTGCCAGACTTCCTACATGCTTACAGTAAAACTATTAATTGTGTCACTGGAAGACTATTAGAACCGTAACTTACTGAAGTATTATACTGAAGTTACAGTCATGCATTTGAAGGGTTTGTTTGCAATGATGATAATTTATGGGGAAAAAAAAAGGTTCTAGACGGCTAGAGGAAATTTTAGTCTCTTTTATCAGTTTTAACTGCTGAAATTGTATTACACAGTTATCAAAGATACAGTAACTCAATATTCCATATATGTATAACTGTATGTACAATTTATGCATGAAAGCTTCTGTTTATTAGTCTAGACAACTTTTTCTTCAGTATCTGATTATTGCAGTATTAAACACAGTTTGGTATTGTTCCAAAATGCTGCTCTAAAATGTGATTCCTGATAAGCTAATAGTGAGCTTGAAAAAAACCCAAAAGCTAAAGATAAACAGCTCTGTATTTGATCTGCAAATCAGATGCAAGAGAGAAAAGGTTGACATTGTAAATCACAGAGATGTTCAAGGTTACAGGGCACTTTAATGGATGAGAAATGGAAGATGAATTCTAGAGTTCTGGAGTGCTTCAATTAGAAGACGCTGTAGAGGAGATCTCTTTTGCTGGTTAACAACTTGCCTTTTCTTTACCCTGCAAAGAAAATCTCTGCAATAAAAAATACACATTACATCGCTGTTAGACCAAAGGTCCATCTAGCCTTCTAATTTGGGCAGTTTAAGTGTTTTAAAGTAAAAATGGTGAGAATAACTAAGCACTGGCACAGGTTGCCCGGAGAGATTGTGGATTGTCCATCCTGGGAGATATTCAAAAGCCGTCTGGGCATGGTCATAGGCTCTATGTGACCCTGCTTGAGCAGGGTCGTTGGACTGGACAACATCCATCCCTTCCAACCTCAACCATTCTGAGATTGCGTGAGGAAGCTTACAAGAACAGGCAAATGTATAGTGATATTTAATTTCAATACATTTTTCTTACTCCAAGCAATCCATGGCTTAGGAATCTTAGGAGTTAGAGCTGCCTCTTTGTGGAGGTTTACTTGGTGGATGTTTCTTTCCTAAATCTGTTCGAATGTTTTTGGAAAAAAAAGGGTCATACCAAGGACTCAGTCCTGTGGTGGACATGTAAAGAAGCACTGATGTGTGTAGGTCTATGTAGTAGGACATAGTCATATATATTCTGACACCCAGAAGAGCACTAGAAGACAACATTAGTTTCTCAGTCATATTTTGTATCTTTTCTTTCTCATAATGTTATCATACCTGTCTTTGCATAAAATTTCACTGCAACATAATTTTTTCTTTAAGATTTCTCATGCTGCTGAAAAAAAAAGACATACGGCCCTTCCTCCATTTTTCACTGTAACCTCTATTTGCATTTGTTCATTTATTTAAAATGTTTACCTATTTAGTTTTTTTCCTGTATCAGATTAATCTGGACTTCCAAACAAAGCAAGTCCACACTTTATTTATCAAGCTCCATAGCCTCTACATCCAAGACACTCAAAATACTTACTAATATATGCTCAATTCTTGACTTAAGTTGCTAGGCAATACAAGTATTGAATAATAATGATGGTAGCAAAGGTGTCCACTTATCTACTGTGTCAGTTATTGCTGAAGGAACACTAGAGCACTAAAGTTGAGTGTAATTTTAAAGGTGACTGACTATGTTTAGCATTGCTGATTCCCGAGTAGACCATGAAGATACTGTCAGGGCACCTCTTTGTTCAAGGCTTCCCGTGCAAAGCATCATGCATTCTCACCCAGGTCATATCCTAGCATTCTATCAGGAGGCAGCTGGGTGCAGACCTGGAATTTGGGAATTGCACCCAAGGCCATTCCAATTACGTACTAAAGTGCATCATTATGATTTAGCTCTTCATGACAGCTTTGGATGTGTTATTGATAATATCAAAAAAACAGAGTTGGAGAAAAGCTATAAAGCCACAATGAGGGATACCTTATACTTTACTAATGTTGCCCTACTACTGGACTTTTCAGGAAAAACCATATTAAGATATACAAATTGAGTGCTTCAGTGTGCTTTTCTGAAAGGGCATGCACAAAGAAAAGTTGAAATTAACTCCATGATGTCTTTACTGGATTGGTCCTTTATATAGATGTTCAGTAATGAAAAAAGCGATGATACATGTAAATAGATGGAGTTTACTTGCTGGAAACATTTAATCTTCTCAGAGCTATTTCACAAGCTATTCAAGTGCTGTAAAAGTGTAAAAGGAATTAATTCCAAATTCTCTTCCTGCCAACAGCATAGACTATATACTGCATACACTCTGTGTCTAACTATGAATACTGAAATTGGTTCAATAATTCCTTGCATTAAAATGCCTCTTTTCACTGACTTTTTTATCAGAGAATACATTTCTAAATGTAACCAAAAATCAACATTTTGCATTCTATTCACTTTCTGAAATTGGCAGTACCTGTTATATAAACAGCTGTTTATATAACACATATAAACATACATATTTATATAACATATATAACATATGTAAACACATGACAACTGAGGCAGTTTCCCAGATGGAGCTCCGGTGGGAACAGGCTGCCACCTGAGTGCCAAGCTGCAGGTTGTGCTGTGTCTTACGCCAGTACCAGACATCAGCAGTGAGCACATCTGTGGGAGGTGTGCCCAGGTAGATGAACTCCTCTGCTCAGTGACAGAGCTCCGGGAGGTGGTGAGTCGGTTGAGGAGTAACAAGGAGAGCGAGAGATAGACTACTGGAATCACACCCTACCTTCCTTGAGACAGGCCCGACAGGCAGACAGGGATCCCTTATCCTTTCTCCGCCTGGCTGAACACCGTGACTATAAGGGATAGGAGGCAACGGCGACAAGGTGTTGCCCAGTGCATCAGGCACGTCTCCTCTGAGACTATCCCATCTTCCCAGCTGCCCTTGCATAATAGGAACGAGGCTCTGCAAGTGGAACCAAACAATGATTAGAACAATGGATCTTCTCGCTTGGAGGTGTTGCCAAGGTTAAGTCACTACACCCTTTGTCAATAGTGCTTTCATAAAGAAAAAGGCAGGTCATTGTCAAAGGAAACACCATTCTGAAGAGAACAGAAGGCCGTGTTAGTGCACCTGGGTCCAGTGTGTTACCAAGGTCCTTTGTTCTGCCATCCCAGTGGAGGTAGGGGATGGAGATCCATGCAGTGGCAAATGACACAAGGATTATTGATGAGTTAGAAACCATGAAAGCATCCGAGAATGGTCACAAAGGAATTAGGGCTTCTCCCCCAAAAGGGGGGAGGGATCAGTAGCCCAATTGAAAAGCATCTACATCAATACATGTAGCATGTGCAACAAACAGAAGGAGCTAGAAGCCATTGTGCAGCATTTTGATATAGTTGCCATCATGGAAACATGATGGGATGACACACACAACTGGAGTGCTGCAATGGATGGCTATAAACTCTTCAAAAGGGATAGGCAGGGAAAGAGAGGTGGTGGGGTAGCCCTGTATGTTCAGGAGTATTTTAATTGTCTATAACTTAATGGTGTTGATGATAGGGTTGAGTGTTAATGTGTAAGAACCAGGGGGAATGCCAACAAGGCAGATATCATGGTGGGAGTCTGTTATAGACCACCCAACTAGAATGAAGAGTCAGATGAAATATTCTGTAACCAGCGGGGAGAAGTCTCACAATCACTAGCCCTTGTTCTCTTTGGGGACTTCAACTTACCCAATGTCTGCTGAAAATACAATACAGAAGAGAGGAAACAGTCTAGGAGGTTCCTGGACTGTATGGAAGATAACTTGCTGACACAGCTGGTGAGGGAGCCAACTAGGCAAGTTACCCCACTGGACCTGTTGTTTGTGAACAGAGAACGACTTCTTGGTGATGCAATGGCTGGAGGCCATCTTGGGTAGAGCGATCACAAAACCATGGAAGTTTTGATTCTCAGAGAAGTAAGGAGGGAGGTCAACAGAACTGATGCCTTGGAATTCCAGAGGGCAGACTTTGGCCTGTTTAGGAGCCTGGCTGACAGAGTTCCTTGGGACACAGTCCTGAAGGACAAAGGAGTCCAGGATTGCCATACATTGTTCAAGAAGGAAATCTTGAAGGTGCAGGAGCAGCCTGTCCCCATGTGCTGAAAGATGAGCCAGTGGGGAAGCAGATCAGCCTGGCTGAACAGAGTGCTAAACTCTGAAAAAAAGGGGAGAACTTACAAGCTTTCAAAGATGGGCCAGGCAACTCAGGAGTTCTACAAGGATGTTGTAAAGTTTTGCAGGGAGCAAATTAGAAGGACCAAAGCCCAACTAGAACTTAATCTGTCCACCGATGTAAAAGACAACAAAAATGTTTCTATAAATACATTAGGAACAAAAGGAGGGCTAAGGAGTGTCTCCATCATTTACTGGATGCAGGGAGAAACATAGTGACAAAGCTAAGGAGAAGGCTGAGGTACTTAATGCTACCTTTGCCTCACTTCACTTTGCATATTTTATCTCTCTGTACAACTACTTGAAAGGAGGTTGAAGCGAGAGGTGGTTGGTCTCTTCTCCCAAATAACACACAATAGGACAAAATGGCCCTCAAGTTGCACCATGGGAAATTTATATTGTATATTGGGAAAAATCACAGAATCACAGAATATTCATGGTTGGAAGGGATCTTGGAGATCATCAAGTCCAACCTTGTCTTCACTGGCACTGGAATAGGCTGCCCAGGGAAGTGGTTCACTCACCATCCCTGAGTGTAGATGTGGCACTTAGGGACATGGTTTAGTGGTGGACTTGGCAGTTTTACAGAGATCATCAAGTCCAACCTTGTCTTCACTGGCACTGGAATAGGCTGCCCAGGGAAGTGGTTCACTCACCATCCCTGAGTGTAGATGTGGCACTTAGGGACATGGTTTAGTGGTGGACTTGGCAGTTTTACATTAACATTTGGACTTGATGATCTTAAAGGTCTTTTCCAACCTAAACAGTTCTATGATTCTGTGATTCTAATTCTTTCACAACTCTCAAACACTTTCAGAAGATTAGATTTTGCATGTATTTAGTTCAATCTTCACACATATATAAGAAATACACTAATCTAACAAAAAAAAACTTTCCACATACTGGAGACTAGAGGAAATGTACTAACTTCAAAAATCTTCCTGATTATCACTATTTTGCTAAAGCTTTTTTTGGCTTTTACTGTAGCATATCCCCATGGAAACAGGGTTCATAGGTCATCCAAGACCAAAAGTCCTCTTAGAATTAGACGACTGTAATCAGCAACATGTTGAGAAATAAGTGACTGCACCAAATCTTAAGTGAAATCTGAAGTGTACCACTTCAGAAGCTTAATTTTATCCCTATTGTGATTATAAATGTTTGACATTAAATCTGCTAAAACTCTCTGAAAACTTAGGAAGTTAGCACAATGAAATATGAGGACATGGCCTATGCCTGTGTTACCTCCTTTCCCCTTGTGACTAACTTTAATTTCATGGAACGCATATAACAGATACACAAATGTATTTAACAAAATCAACAGACAAGGGATGAAACAATTTATGGTGAGTTTTTCCTTCTTTTCCATTGTCAGTCTCTTTTTGTGCCTTTTCTACCTGTTTATGAAAATTAACCTTTACAATTTCCTGGCCTTAGCCTGAAAATATAGTACAGGAGCAGAAATTATTGACTTAGATTAAAATACATTATGTATGTAAAATACAGCAGACAGGGGTTATAATTGCTATAGTTGTCACTGGACTGCTATTGTTGATCAGAGATTTGCACGTTGTTTTCAGTCTTCCTGTGGTACATTCTGCCGTTTTCCTGCAATTGTCTCAGATAACATACATTAAAATTGTTGCATGCACGAGTACAACTTCCATTAGCCATGGACACAACAGAAGTTAGGCCTCTCAGAGTCACACAAGGAAAGGAACATCAATATTCTTAACATTCACTGGCTCCAGTTTTTTAAAGAATCTAGGTCTTTTGAAGTGGTGGCTTCCTGCACTTCACCAGTGTATGCCCCAGTAATCAAATAACATTTCACTAGTATTTCCTTAGTGTGCAAAGACCACCACACCGTTCTTATTTCATTTTAATATTATATGCATGTGGAGCAGATATCTGGAAGATTTTCAGATTACTACTGACTGACATACCCAAGAGTAATAGCTATTCCATGGGCTAGAGAAGGTTTCGTCCTGTTGTTATGATGCATCATTAAGATCAGCTAGCATCAGAGGTATAAGAATTTTTCTGATGGTTAACTTTTACAGTACCTCTTGCTTACCCCACAACTTCATAACAGCCTATACACTGAACAAAAGCAAGCAAAACTTTGCAATCGTTCCTACACTCTGACTGAGGAAATGCCAGTTTCTGCATGCAGGGACATTATCTCATTATCCCATTATTTCTCAGGAGAACAATTTATGTCACTTCACATCTCTAGTAATCTGGGTATTACAAAAGGATAGATAAAACAGTGTCTTAAAGACAAGGGTGGCGTTTTACTTCACATTCAAACGATTTCTCAAGAGAAATCAACATTTGGATTGGAGAATCAACATGGAGAACATAGGTTGGGCATGATGTGCTGCAGCTGTTAAAATGAAATGTTTTCCCGTGTGTCAATTGCTCTGAGACCTTCATACTATATTGCTAAAATTGAGCTGGAATATGGCAAAGTTAGATGTACCATTCAACAAGCCACTGTTTTTTAAGGTAGGATGCCATCTACTCACCATTGACAAGTCATGCTACATTAAGGGCAGCAGAAGAATGTCTGCCAGTAAGCAAGAAACCAAGGAATTAGTTGTGTCTCTTCCAACAAAAGGAAGAATTCTGTGGCCAAAACAAACTCTGAGCCCTTTTTCTGACAATCACCATAGTCTGTTTTTTTTCAAGGCATCTCCTTTAACCAGTTGATCTGTATCCTCCCATATTTCTTGGCAAAGTACCGGGCTATATTGGTGGTGTGGTATTCTGTGTTATACAAGACAGAAAGAAGCATGAAACTTCACACTCAACCTATAGTGCTCAATAGGTAATTTCTGTCTGTATGAATGTTTAATATGGCCAGACAGCAAACTAATCTTTATGAGTCTCTGGAGCTAAGCGCGATACAGCTTCTCGGCATGACTAGTTCATCTCTTCTCCACTAAGAACATTAGCCAGTCTGTTTCCCTGGTATTCCTCCGTCTCCCTCAGACACATTATTAACAGCTCAGGAATAACTGACTGATTCAAAATCATTTGCGTACTCTTTACCAATGGCAGAAGACAATCCAACAGTGAGAGAATGTTGTTCCCGCCCTATGTTTTGACCTAAATACAGATTCTGTCAAGTCTAGGGTATTTCCTGTCATTGAAAGTGTTTGGAAACAACTTCAGAACCCTTTCCATAAGTTTGCTTGGGAAAAGAAGGATTTGACAATGGGCAGCAAATAACTACATCAGGTTTCTTCTGGACTGATGGCTGTCATTTTTCTGAACTATATACAGTTAGCTCATTCAGTGGGAAGGAGCATCACCTGTTTTAATCTCACTAGTAAGAAAAGAGAGAGAGAGAGAGCATCTTCCTCAAGGCTTGTAGAAGCTCACTGGCTTAGGAAATTCTGCTCCTTATGCTCCAAGCATCTTCCTGAACATAGATTATCTCTTCGGCAGATGGACTGCAGAATTTTTCTGTAGATTACACGAGTTCTAGTTTAACTAATTTACTTAGCCCCATCCTCAGGATATTATTTATCATATTCTCCGAAAGCAAAGAAGAAATTTCTCTATGAATGGAAACTTTATATAGACTTAAGTAATTTCTATATTGCATTGTCTGATTTTTTTTAGTTGTATACTTTCATCCTTTTGCCTACTTCTGGAACAGCACCTTAGAGAAATCCATACAGTAACACTCTACATCTTCAATACTTTGATTTATAGATTACATCTATCTACTTTGCAGTGCATTTTTTTAATCTGACGTAATCCTTAGCCCAAGATTATGCACTTAAGTCTTTTTTAGTTGGAGAAATCCTACTAACATAATGTGACTCTTCAAGAAAAAGACTGTGCAGAGATAAATGGCTCTTATATGTACAAATTTGATACAAAGGTTTGTTACAATGTGCAGAATATACAGATATATGGATGACAGGAAATCTGTAAGAAGTGAGGAAAGGAATATTTATACATTTTCTATGCGATGGTATGAGAAAGATGGTTAAGTGTCTTAAGACAATGACTCTCATCATTATGACTAAGAAAGGTTCGTGATGCCATGAACCCTTGGAATGACATAAATGAACATATTAGCTTTGGTTGTGAAGCCTCTGATTTCTGGATGTTTTAGATTTGAATTTACAGAATTTCTATCTGCTTTTTTTTTTCCTTTTTTGAAGATTCCTAATGAACTGAATAACCTAAAAAAATACAAGCTAAAAACATAGCTGTCAAGTTTCCTCACTGATTTTGAAGGTTTCTATCTCTGTAGCTGTTGCCTGAAAATACCCTGGCAGAATCTGAAGATCTGAGGAATATGTAACAGTAATGTACCCCTTATGACATCGGTGGTTCAAACATGCACCCCAACATCTTAAAACCTTCTTGGCCATCAGAGGATGTTTCTGCCCCTCTTGCTTCCCCAGGGTCACCCCAGTGTATTTCTCTCTCTAGCCTTTGCAGATGAAAGAGACGTCCTTTACGTTACCCTTTGGGCATAATAAGAGGTGTGTTAGTGAGCTAGGGAACCCCCTTTTATGTATTTGTCACACTTTTGAGAGAAGATTGCAATATTGTTTTATTGCAAAATTTATATCATGCAAATCTGAAGCCACTTCTTGGTCAAATTCAAACAATTTATGTACAACATTCAAAATAAATAGAGTGCTTAGTATTTGAAAATAAAATCGGTAAATGCACAGAAAGCATTTAGTATACCTATGTTAAACCTACATTAGAAAGTGTCTTGTTCCTTGCTTCTGTCAAGGCTGCAGTCATAGTTTCTATCTTTGTGTAAAACTTATGGGTCAGGAAGCATTTTTAACAGGTCCTCCACAACATCCTTTTCTCTAAATCAGAGAGATATGCTTTTAATGGATGGATTCTTTGATGAATAAGGAATTGGCTGAATGGTCATATTCGGACAGTAATGGTCAATGGTTTAAGACTGGACGGAGATAGGACAAGGGGTAATGATTTTAAACTAAAAGAGTGTAGATTCAGACTAGATATGGGGAAGAAATTTTTGGTGATGAGGGTGGTGAAAGTCTAGCACAGGTTGCCCAGAGAGGCAGTAGATGCCCCATCCCTGGCGACATTCAAGGTCAGGTTGGACAGGGCTCTAAGCAGTTTCCTCTAGTGGAAGATGTCCCTGCTCATTGCCAAGGGGTTGGACTAGTGGCCTTTAAAGGTCACTTCCAATCCAAGCCATTCTATGATTCTATGATCTCTTTACAGAATCACAGAATGATACGGGGGTGTAAGGGACCTCTGGAGATCATCTAGTCCAACCCCCCTACCAAAGCAGGTCCACCAAGAGCAGGTTGCACAGGATCATGTCCAGGCTGGTATGGAATGTCTCCAGAGACGAAAACTCCACCACCTCTCTGGGCAGCCTGTTTCAGTGCTCTGCCATGCTCGAAGTACTGAAGTTCCTCCTCATATTTAGATGAAACTTTCTATGTTCAAGTTTGTGCCTATTACCACATGTGTCCTGTCACTGAGCACCACTGAAAAAAAAAAAGTCTTTGTTAATTATTAATCTCTTCATGTAATCACCTGTACTTGACTTCTAGTTTACTTTCTAGCAAACTGTAGAATTTAAATAGGAGCAATCAATAAGAAAGCTTGCGGGCGTGTAAGGGACCTCTGGAGATCATCTAGTCCAACCCCCCTACCAAAGCAGGTCCACCAAGAGCAGGTTGCACAGGATCATGTCCAGGCTGGTATGGAATGTCTCCAGAGACGAAAACTCCACCACCTCTCTGGGCAGCCTGTTTCAGTGCTCTGCCATGCTCGAAGTACTGAAGTTCCTCCTCATATTTAGATGAAACTTTCTATGTTCAAGTTTGTGCCTATTACCACATGTGTCCTGTCACTGAGCACCACTGAAAAAAAAAAAGTCTTTGTTAATTATTAATCTCTTCATGTAATCACCTGTACTTGACTTCTAGTTTACTTTCTAGCAAACTGTAGAATTTAAATAGGAGCAATCAATAAGAAAGCTTGCGGGCTGGACTAGATGATCTCTGAGGGTCCCTTCCAACCCCTAAAATTCTGTGATTCTGTGACTTATTGTTGTATGTCAGTGGGAAGTATTTTTTCCACAAAATCTTAATTCTATATTAGACTGAATTATCAAACCTTCTTGGCATAAGGACATTGGGAAAATATTATTCCCTGAGAGAGTAGTGCAACTCTGGCGGAGGTTTCACAGAAACATTGTGGAATCTCCATCCTTAGAAACATTTCAAAGACCTGAGCAATGTGGTCTAACTTTGAAGTTAGTTCTGCTTTGAGCAAGACATTAGATTCCAGAGGTTCCTCCAAACCTAGATTTCTTTCCATCATTTATTTAAATGAGATACATGTAAGTTTCTGATTATTAGTTCTTGACTGACATCAGATGTTACTGCAATTAAACATTTTGGGGTGGATTTGGGATAAACTCATAAGACCTAGAGAAGGCCGACAGGAGTCGTGTATTTGTTTCATTTCTGTTGCTCCCATTGTTGCTGGTAAAATTCCTAGTAAAAAACGTCCAGATCTTGGTTTGTTCTGCAGGAATACACCTCTAGTTGATAAAATAGCCTGCTATGAATGAAGTGCTTGCTCATGGCAAATTTAAAAGTACAAAACAGCTGTCAGCTGGGCAAGTCTTTGGCTGTTAGTGAAGACTGATGTAGAAGAGCCTTGGTATCTAATGGAAAAAAAGTGTTTTAGAAACAAGTTGTTTCACAGTAATTGCTATCTGACAAAATTGTTTTGCAGATCCATGAAACAGTTTCCATTAATGTACTCCTTCTCAACTTCTACTTGTTGCCATATTGCTTTTGACACAACATACTATTAATAAGGAAGGTGCAGGTTAATATTGAGTGTTAAATGTTAAGGTAAAACTTAAGGTGAAAAATTAAAATGTGAAAAGTCAAAGCAGTCCAAATGAGATGAGATGTTCTTAAGTTTTTACTGCTTAACTCATTTTGACCAGACAAACTACTTGAAAGTATCTCCATTTGTAGATTCAGCTATTTTCCCTTTCTTCTTCTTTTTTTCCCCAGTCATGCTTTAAGCAAAAATATCTTGGAAATACTTTGTATTAACTTGCCTTCAGCACAAAGAATTTAAGATCATTTTTCAGAGTCATGTACATCAAGAGATAGGCTACATCCATTTACTTTATTTACGTCAGGACATGACTAAGTACAAACACATTTGTCACAGAGCAACTGACACACTGCAGCATCACTCCCAACTTCAATTTCCAGTAACTTTTCTGGCAAAGTTAACATTCATATTGCCCAAGAGCAGGTCATACTGTATCTGGTTAATGAAGAACAGCATGTACCCACTCAAAGTATGGGCTCACTCAGCTCAAAGTGGTATTGTTGCTCATGAATATGTATTCAATTATTTTTAGAAGTATTGAATCATTTAATTTCAGTTAAACACATTTTAGCAACTCCATTTCAAAATACATTGAATGTGAGAGATACTTGGCTTAAATGTTTGTTAAGTTGGGAATAGTATTTCCAAGAATAGTGTGACTAAATTAAGGTTTAGAGACAATTTTATTGATTAAGTGCGTCTTTGTATAAAAATAATATCCTCCGACATCCATCTGGTGGCTATAATGTTAATTCTTGTGTTTATTACTGACCAAAATTTCACAAGTATTTGCTACGATAGGTCAGTCCAAGATTTTATTGCAAGATTAGGTACTTCAAGCAATATATATACCTGATTTCAGCTCCAGTAAATTTCAGGAAAATTCATACCTGTTGGAATGTCCCCATGATACAAACTAAATGAGGAACAAGCTTTGAATGCCTCCTTTGCTCTCTCTGAATATTGCACCCCTCTTCCTGAATGGCAGGAGTTCTCAGCAAGGAAGAAAAAAGTCAAAATTTTCCTTGGCAGGACTTTGTGGAGAGAAAGGGATTGTCCATGAAAAACCCCCTAACTATCTTGGTGGCTAACATGATGCATTTAATACAGTTTAGTGATGTTGTTCTTATATGGGGGGCTCAAACTGGATGCAGTATTCTAACCTAAGTGTAATGAGTGCTCAGCAGAGGGATAACCCCTTCCCTTGGTCTACAGGATGCACTCCTGTTAATACAGCCCAGGATACTCTTGGCATTCTTTGCTGCCAGGGTGTGCTCCTGACTCTCATTCAGCTTGCTGCCTACCAGGGCATCCAGGGCCTTTTCTGCAAAGCTGCTCCCAGGCCAGACAGTGCCTTGCCTGTCTTGGGACTGTAGCAGTGGGTTCCTCTTTCCCAGACAGAAGAATTTGCATTTGTCCTTGTTGAATTTAGTGGTATTTTGTGTCAGTCTATTCCTTCAACCAGTCTGGGTATAACTGAATGACAGCCCTGGCCTCAAGCATGTCAACAGGTCCCCTGGGCTGGTGTCACCTGCAAACTTGACAAGTGTGCAGTCGCATGGCTTTTAGAACATTGCCTAAGACGTTAAACAAACTTTAACTCACTGAGTTGCACATCCATATAGGCTGCAACATTCTAACTTCGATGTAAGAGTATGGTGGGAGACGGTGTCAAAAGCATTGCTAAAGTCAAGGTAAAAGACATCTACTGATTTCACTTGTATTCACATTAATTCTTTAAAAAACAGTTAAAAGTTTTATTTTCCAGGATAGAGTTATAAGATGTAGCACCAAATATGAGAAATCTTTGACAACTGGGTTGAAGTTTCATTTTTTATTTTTCTTTGCTTTAGATTTCTAGGAGCCACCTTAAATTTTGGTGCAAGTTAGGATGTAGCAAAGCAAAATCATAAAGGAAAGCATGAAATGGTGACACAGCAGTTCAAGTGGAAAAGCTCAATTCTGCTATGGTATTGAATTAGGTCAAAAGTCCTAAACATGATGGACAGACTGTTCAGAATTCTGGACACATTAACAGCAGAAGGTCAATTCTTAAAATGCCATATACCCCAAACAGTTCATCTCATCATCTACTTTCTGGAAACCAGAAAAGTTTGAAATTAGAGATCACTGGTAATGTCTGCACTTCTGAGAAAGAGAAAACCTAACATGAAATTCAATTAAGGATAGTGAGCCTAGCTACTTAAATTCAAAAGAATGCTGAGACATTTGCCTCCAAAGTAATCAATGCTGCAATGCATATTATTCAATCAAAACTGAGTAGAAAGGCAAGAAAATTATCCAAAATCTCAGTGTTCTCTTACTAACTGCAAATATTATAGAAACACCACTTTAAGATACTCCTCACATATAGGGTTCTGTTTTCTGCAGTCATCTGGATTTTCTTGATGTAGATCAAAATATCAGCCTAAAGAAACATTACTGAAATCAGCTCAAAAGCATTGGTAAGCTCATGCAGGAAAACCTAATTTTGCAAAATGATGAGAACAGAAGAAGACTGGGCAGTTCAGACAATCAATGCAGAGTAGTGTAGCTTCAGAGCTCTACATTGAACTAAGACATGCCTTCAGTCACAGTAGAACAATTTTTTCTCAAGTGATATATCTTTTTCCATAAGTACAAAAGACAGAATACATTACTTGTAGATAACAGATATAACAAAATAATTTATTGGAAAATACCGAAGATTAGTATTGTTCACAAGATCTTTTTCAGACTGGTAAACCACTATTCTTTACATTTTATTTCAATAAAATTTTTCGTAACATGGAAAAAAATTGTAGCACAATTACACTTCACCTTTCAATGAGGTGAGATTAAATGTTTTTGTTTGAAATTCACTGCTTCCTTTATTGACACAATTCCTGAAATTTAGGCTAAGGAGTGCCGGTTATGAAGCCTTTTCAAACATTTTATTTCACGTCCAGAAACATTTAGCTTCTTAAAGGCTCCAAGACTTAATGAATAGAGCCCTTAATACAGGAATACTTGCTTGACTATGCAACCCAAAACTTGTAGAAGTTGGCAGTATAATACACCTGGACAACAATAATAATGTGTGGCAGTAACAGTAAATCTCAAAATTCTCATAAAAATCACTGACAAATAATGTGAGGTTACACTTTGCACGGATGACCTATTGAATTTTATTACCTAATTCTTTCAGCATACAAAAGTACATACAACAACCTGGAGGCAAATTAAATATCTGAAAGTGCAAAAGTCAAGGTTCTTCACTTTCCCAGGCAAAATTAAATATTTTGGAATCAAGGATCCGAGCAAATTGGAACAGGCTTAATATTCATAGTTATGAAACTTATCCACCCATTGCTAGTGGTTAACAGCTGTTAAAGAAATACAGTAGTGGTAGTGCTTCATTTCGCCATTGAGTCATATATATATAATTTGAAGAACTGGGAAAAATGTACAAATTATTCCCTGAATTTTCTTTTCCTGAGCAGCCAGAGCACTATAGCAATGATGCACTCTACAAAAGGGCCACCTGTTACTGTAAGCAGTTGGACATAATACAAAGCTGCCTTTCCAGAACAGCATTCCTGTTACAGAACTGAGCAACTTTCTTTTAATGAGATGGTATTTTAAAATCCTCTTGTTTTCAGTGGTGATAATAGTCCATCCAATTATTTTAGAACATTAGACCTTTATAATCCCAGACTTTGCTTTGAAATTCCTAAGAAGTAGATTAATTTATTTGGTACTTTGTGTATGTGGGTATGAGTGCATGTGCGCACATAAGCACATATATTTATGTCTCTGATTGCCTCCATATAAACTTATTAAACAGTAAAACTAGGTTTGAGACATCATTTGATAGAGTTACTAGTATTTTTACCACAAAAAATCCACCATCCCAAAATAATAAGAAATAACTGTTATTGTTGTAAAGAATTAGGAAAATTTAGCAGAACAGATTTTATCAGTTTTGGAATAAATAGTAGAGAAATCCCTCACTTCTCATACACCCCTTAAAGATGGCCTATTCTCACCTACAAATTATCAGATGCTAAAGAATCCAAGCTATGAAATAGAATTTCTGCTTTAGTAAATTGATGCCTAGAAGAGACCAAAAAAGCTTCAGAACAAGACCTGGAGGCTATGCATACATTTACATTTGGTAACAATTCAAGACAATCACAGATCTTTATTATGCCCAGATGGTTTGTTTCATCTCATCTCTAAGTCATTTAACATATTTGTGCTTACTACTTGTAAAGAGAGAAAGGCAGAAGAAAAGAACTCCTCAGTTATCTCTTCCTTTTCTAATTCCAGATGGGTGTATGACATTTCTCATTTCTGGAAAGAATACATGGCACAACAGGGAATATATTCAATTCAGATTAATCTGAGTATGTGCTTTTTAGATAGTAATCCAAGCACAAAACTCTACAAAAGTTCATTAAGATGTCACTGATCAATGTTAGCCTTCAAAAAAAAAATTAATATTTCAAAACAGATAGACCCTAAATTATGTTAATACAATAGAACTTTGATTGCCTTAGAGCAATTTTGGAGTAGATTATTTTTCACATTATACCTGGCATGTATAATTTTGTAGACCAAGGCATAAATAAATATGCATGATAAGTTATTTAAAATATTACAGTGAATATTTTATCTTTTGTTTTTATAATAAAACTTCTACATAGACACAGCCCCAAATCAAGTCAAGTAATTGTTTACATTCTTCCCATGCACCTACAACAAGAATAGTAGGGTTTTAATAAAATAGTGTCCTTCACAAAGCTATTGTGGAAGGCTACATATTTAAATTACGTAAGTCCTCCATGAATTTGTTTGCCTAAGAATACTTTGATTATTCCAGATTTTATAATGAAGGAAGAAACAAGTTAATTTCAGCTTGAGTTATGGGGAAGTGGCAATGCTACAACTAAGCAGTCTCAGGACAGTGACACTAGCGTCTGTAGTCATTGACGGAGACATACAATATTCTCATTGTTTAGAGGAAGTTGCTAGAAAACACTTGATATATGTTATACGTAAGCAAGAACCACTAACTCCAAAGTGAGAAAGCCAGAAGTTTGCTGGCTGTGTTTTCATGTTCATGACGCACAACATTAGAGTTCACACTGTTGCTATGTAATTTAGTTAAAGAAAAATCACTGTAGTTAATTTGTTCATCACTTTTTATATAAAGAGTCCAAATCCACCTCCAATTATACTTTTTCCCCTATAGCTGTCAGCTGAAACTCATGCTGAAGCATCCTGAGTCCTCTTCGGCAGTAAGAGAAATGGGACAACATGATTCAAGCATTGAGCAGGAGGATCAGATGAACTCCAGAGGCTCCTTTTGGTCTACATTAGTATATGATTCTATACATTATCACACTGTACCTTTGCTGTTTCTAGGAGACACCAGGCTGAAAGGAAAGCTAGCCAAACTGTGAAATTTCCTTCCACAGTGCTATATTTTCTTGGATAATTAAATAAAAATTGTACATAAGTTTTAGGAGCAATTTTGGAGACTGGTTGTAGCTTAAAAGAGTAAGTACATATTTGAACACAGGCTTGGCATCTCTTAGGCTTGAGAATTGTCTTCAGCTCGTAAGACAATGATTTTGGAATGAAACCCTTGTAGCACTGAAAGGCGAGAAAGGTGAAAGAGGCCTTCTTTCTTGTATAGTTAAATGTTCCTTTATTTAATGAAAAGTAGCAAGAGCTATTTGGAGATATTTATCCTCAAACACCCTACTAAACGTACGGGTAGCAAATTTATCTGAGAGGTAGGAGGCCTAAACTCAGTCTCTTTAGAGACTGAAAATAATTCAAATCAAGCCTGATGTATCCACAGTAACTAGCCTGATCATGGGCCTTGTAGAAAAGTATGGGCACTTCTCCTGGTACTATGCTGAACCAGAGCAGTGTAGCCTAAGACACAGAAGAATACTTACATCCAAACTTCAGTAAGCTTGGGTAGGAGCCAGAAGCCCAGCTGCTTCCCACTGGCAAGCCCAGATGTCCTTTTGTTCATGATGATTTACAGCTACTTGAGCACTGTGGCAGTTTTCTAAGGAAAACATTGGTGGCTCAATCCACCAGATACTCATGAGTTCAGAAGTAGCTGAACTGAATTTTGGGGATCCATGTTTTCCCCTTCAGCACTTTAGTTTATACATCTAAGCATTGGTGCATAAAATAGGGTTAAATATATGGGCAAAATTAATGTGAGGAGCTAAGAAGGCACGTGAAAGAGAGGACAAATGCATCAGTCAGATAGTGGTGAAAGGGTTTCCTCCTAATAGAGGAAAGTGCTCTCTCTGTAATGAAGGAGAAATAGCTCCCAGTGGAAGGGAGACTGAAGGTCAAAGACACAGCTTTTCAACACGCAAAATGCAAGAAGCACACACTTGGCTTCACTAATCTAATGTTCAGTCAAAATTTCGGCAATAATCTCTGCATACCTCTCTCTTTTAAAATCAGTCTTGTTCTTCCCCAGTAGCTTTGATGTACTGAGAGACCTAAATTTTAAACTCTGCTCTAGTTTTAAGCAGAGTTACTTTAGCTGAAATTAATTGTTAAAAAGAGCAGTTTGGCTTTCTTTTGAAATATGTTCCATTCCTTTCATCCTGCAAATGGTTCCTAGCTGTAGAATTGACAAAAATAGGTATGATTTTCCTGGGCATGCAGGCTAAACAAGGAAAGGGTGCTTTTCGGCAGCAAGGAAAAGGTTGCTCCCTCTTACTGCTCCTACTGCTGTTCATAGGGCTGGGGATTTGGTCTTGTACGGGTAAAGCAGCCCTCCCTGAGGATGGAAAAGAGGCTTCTTGCTCTAAGGCACTTCTCTCAGTTAAAGGGAGAAGAAAAGAAGAAAGAAACTAACAATCAATTTCTGGGTATCAGCCAAGGAAAGAGATGCCTGAATCCATTAGGCTGAGAAGGTTTCTTTGTGTAGCTGTTCTAAAAGATTAAGTAGCATGGCTGACTTCAGACTAAAGAACCTGAATTAGAATTACAACATTCATTGATATAAGTGACTGACAACAGACTGCAGATTTTACTTTGTAGGCCAGTATAATATCCTGTCCTGATGTAAAAGTGACTCAACAGGCCAGCAGCCAGAGAACAGTATTTAAATATTAGAATCTGTTCTGCTGTAGTAAATTCAAACAAAATTGAAAAACTACATTTGAACATCAAAATATGATAAAAGAGATTTCTGTTGCTCAGAGACAGTGTTTAAATTTAAGGTGGCAGAGCTCAAAAGTCACAAATGCTACTGAAGTTTTTCAGATAATACCCACAGTGCCTATTAAAAAGAAGTAATCTATACTTGCATCTTGTGAGCCACAAGTTAAGTAAAAGATTTTGAAAATCAGCACTGTTTTGGAATTATTTTCTCTCTGTCATCTGACTTATACACAGGTCTAAAAAAAACCCTTGCCTGAAGGTAAGACTTCTATCTATACTAAAATGTCCACCAGCTTCCACAGGAAGAGTAGAATAGTTTGTTTCGGCATTCTTACATACCTTTCTTCACATCAAAAGATGCTCATACTATCGAATGTACTAAGTGTGAGAGTAGCAAGATAAAGTACTTCAATATAGACTTTATCTCAGTCCAAGGAAGAAGTCACAGCTTCTGATTCACACTCAGAGAGTTAAGGTCAGACAGGAGCAGTGAGCTTATCTGACTCTCTGTGTCATAGGACACTACACTTGAGGTATTTACATTTGTCATTCAACTCAGAAATAATTTTTGTGACGTTTCAAATTTTTTAATCTGTGGAATACAGAACTGCAGTATTCCAGCATCAGTGTCACCAATAGTGACTACAAAGGCAAATAGTCATCGCCCGTCTTGTATTTAAATACCCAGAATTTTGGCTTCCATTTGCTGCCACAGTATCATTCCAGGAGTTCCTATAAAGACACTTGTCCATTAATTTCCCCAGGTTTCCCAAGTAGAGATGCATTATGCATGCATCAATCCTGTCTGGCTTCATGACATTGTGACTGGGTGTATGAAACCACACTCTATCTGAAAGGACCTACTTTACTAAGTGATTCAGGTGATTATTTTCACTGTTTTCTTTTCCACCCACTTTAAATTATCCCATAACTTCAGATATTTATAACTACTTTCAACTCACTGTTAGAAATGTTAAAAAGAAATACAACCCTTTCAATGATGAATTCCCCAAAATTTTTGAGATCCACCAGTCAGTTTTTAATGTTCATTGATGTTTGATCTATCAGTATTAAAGAATAGCAACATTTTTAAACAGGATTCTATGTATTAATGAATTAACCCTTTATAAAAGCGTAGTTATTACTACTATGCCATTATTTTTATTAATATAAACTACAGCCTTCTCCAAAAAAAAAAGAAATCATACTTGACAGGATTTATTTTCATTAAATTAAAATTATGGAGATAATTGTATTCTAATCCTTATTCATCTGAACACTGTAGCAGCTTTTCTGCTATTCTGCCTCAGACTACTAGGACTTCATTTGGATTATACAAATATTTACATTATCAATGACTCTTCTTTGAGCAATGATCTAATGCCTTAAAATCTCCAATATTCAAATGTCAGACACGTTTTTGGAACTGGACGTATAAGTTTGCAGACCTGGTAGTATTTAGTTATAAACCAGCTTAAGCAGAAACCCTGTACAGTCATTCAGATTTCACTCACTGAATATATGAAGAACAGTGACTTATTTAAAGAACAAGTGTTTAATATATGTGTGACTTGTATACATGCTAATTTAAAATATCAAAATGATCAGCTTTCCTACCTACTGTATAGCTCTACAGTGATCTCCACAGCCCAGGTACATGCAAATGTTTCCACTTTAGTGCATAGCTGTGCTCTTACTTTCACTGCAACACAAATGAACACGCATCTTTCCCTTAGGGCAAGTGGTCATGTTACCATGTTCCTGTGTTCCAAACCAGAATTTATTCCCACCACATAATACAGCCACTTCTAAACAGCAGTTTGGGTGCTAATGCATGGTGCTGTTGGAGATCTATAATTACATACATTTCCAGAGAAAAAATTGTGGGGAAATGGAGGAACACTGAGCAAAAATGGGACTTGCTATGCCTCTGTCCCATGTCCAGGTTTGAAAATTGAACAGTTGGCTTCAGCTTAAGAAGCCATTTGTACAATATAATGACTACTATAAAAATAGATTTTTGATCTAATGGAAGAGAATCTTCAGAAATCAGGACATCAGAGAATGTCTCATACGCTTTATGAATTACTCTCTGCAGCATTTTGTGGCAGGTACATTTTAGATACCATATGCTATGCACAAATAAGTAGGAAACAAAAGCCCAGCATTTTTAGATCAGTAGGCAAAAAATGCCAAAAATATCTCTCTTTGCACTGAGTAAGAAACACAAAAGATAAAAATTATTATGAGTCATTTGCTGAAAGATTCCTGCCTCTGTGAGAAGCCGGATAGAATGTAAGAAAGTCACTAGTCAGCATGTGTGAGGGAAGCCCACACCGAGACAAAACTGTTCCAAAACATGAATTTTGTGAAATGCAGAATGATAAATTTGGGTCTTTTGCAATACTTGACAGTTATAATGCTACTTAGCTTACAAAATCTAAAGTACTGAAGCTGCAAAAATTCTTTTGGTTCTACAAAAAAAGAGTAACTTAAAGGAGTTAAACAGAAATTCACTTCTGTTCCCTTGCAAAACTGGTGGCATTTGTATCACTCCCACTTACATGAAATATCCAGATAAATTTTGCATTTCTGCTGAAAAATTGCTTTTGTTTAAAAAATAAAATTAGTTGTTCTATTAGGAGCCAGAATACTGTTGGTCCTAACTTCTAGTAGAGTGGCTAGAGTGATAGCATTGCACTGTTGTGCTGATATTTGTTTTTTTTCAGGTTAAATAAGTTTGATTTTGAAACAATATTTCATGGTAAGTGATTCCTCCTCCATTTGAAAATGTTTATTACTGCAGATGCAAAACCAACTCAGGCCTGGGTGCAAGGAGGTTCACCAGGGGCCATCCATGATTTGTTACAGAGATACAGTTTCAAAACTAGAACCAAACACAGGAACTCTTGAAGAGCTGTTAAATAAGCAAGTCCTGTAGATTACCAGGAAAAGGCTACCAAAATAAGCCACTGAGAGAATTTGTACACATATTAAGAAATTCACTGTGTGAAAATGGTGCCAAAAAGACTTTTACTGATAACAAAAAAAAAAAAAAAATCACAAATGGTTTCATTTATATTAAAGAGCAAATTACAGTGTTCATGATGGAATGGATGGGCAGCCTGAACTCTTCTATCAATTCTCCAGTTACCTGGCAATTGACTTAAATTTGCTGACTAAGTATTTCAGTGCTGGGTAGAATAAGGGCCCTGTATATTTTGAAAACTCAGCTGCAGAGGTAAAAAAACTGAAAATCCACTCCATGGGTCTGGCTGATGGTGCTCTTGAAAGGAAATCTTCATGGCCTTAAAAATCTGTGTCCCCTTGAGTGAGGTTAGAGAGGAAAAGCTATTCAGAGAACAAGCAGGAGAATCTGGCATTGATTTATTGACTTACAGAGAGGATTTATTTATTCTGATTTCCAGTTACATCTCTTAGATTCTGTAATACAGTGCAGTAATTCAAAATGAAAACTTTTCAGGATACTGCTTGGGGAATCCTTAGTAGCTTGCCCTGAAAACACTCCTAAAGCACATGCTAAAAATGGGACTTCAGGAGATCATCCTGCGCATCATCCTGAACCAAAGTATTTCTATATCATAGCCGGCAGCATGCATTTCATGTCTATTTTTTTTTAAATAATCATAATTTCTTTATTTATTTCACTCTGAAGAATTAGAAGGTTCTTTCCACTGTCTAACCAAGGTGTCCTTCTTTAGAGTTTGAGTTCATTACTTCTCATTCTATTCCTAATGACAAGTTCAAATTGCAGAATGGAAGAGTTGATAGCATTAATTTATATTAGATCAATGATTTGTATTAGGCACCAACTGAGAAATTACAACTGGGTCATTGTCACAACTCTACTTTCTGATATCCTCTGTTAAAGAAATGAGCTTTGTCATGTTTCCCACACGTGGGCTAATACAGACAAGAGAGGTAATGACGAAGCTGAAGTGTCCCAGCCACTCAGTGCACTGATTTGACTCTAGACAGTTGTAATATGAAAATTCTGTCACTTTCCTTATACTCTGACCCAACCTCTATTTTACACTGTCTGTAACACATGCATCCCCAGGCACTCCACATAAAAACGTAATTAAAACAAATATTACACTGAGTAAGCTTTTAGGAAAAAAAAGTATCCTTTTACTGTCAGTTCCTTCTAGCAAAGAGAAATGTGATGATATATATTCAAATGGTTTCCAGGGAAGATGAACCCATGGAACATTTAGAAGATATGAATTAAGTGAGCATGGTGTACTAACTAGTATGCTGACACTCAACACTCACCACAAGACAAAGACAATGACGAATCTGACACATCAACAATATTTGCATATTAATTCCTGAAGAAATTGAGAGGCAATGCAGCTGAAACTAAACAAGAGCTACAGCATATGGAATAAGATTAGCTTACATAATCATGAATGCCGCAGTATTCTTTACAATTTGGGAGAAAGAGCTAGGGTGAAAGCAAAACAAGACTAAAGGAGATGGTAATCATTTTGGTCTTTTTAAACCAGTTTATTTATCAATTCCGTTGGCATATATGTCTTCTCCAAAATTGCATTAACTGGTAAGAAGTAAAGCATATTTGAAACAAATGGGCATTTAACAAGCAAAACTCTGTGTACTTAGCCAAAATTCTGTTTATTTACAGAACCTTTTCACGTAACCCAAGATTTTTAATTTTAGCAGCCCAGTGAACACACTCCAAAGAGGCTGAGAAAACTGGGTCATCTTATGTTCTGAATGTTCTGGTTTTAAAACTGTGCAACTTGAAATTCTGTTAAGACAAGCACTCAATAGAACAAGTGCAGTTGTAAGTTCATCATCCTTTTATTTTTGAGAGGTGTTTTTTCTGTATTTGTTCTAAAAGAGGCTCCCAGGTTAATGAAGAGCTCTGTGACAGCACAGTGACGTTTTTTAAAACTAAGTTATTTCATTTCCTAACCTCTTAAATGTCAGCTCAACTTTAACTAGTTGAATAGTCACTAGAAAACTAGCATATAATGGAAGTTTTAACCCTCAGACTTGGCAGGCTTCCTGGACAATAATGAATCATGAAAGCTCTAATATTGATTTAAAAGAGGGCTTCAGAGTTGACCTCTAACTTGAACCCTTCTATGCACACAATACTGGAATTAAAAGCCATGCAAGGTCTAATTATTTAAGCTCTGTTTACCAGAGAAACTCTACCTCCCTTGCTCTTAACAGGGAAATTCTTTCCCTTCTCTCTCTAATACAACTAAATTATCAAGTAAATAAATACGAATGAGGAATGGCAAAGGCAACATTTCATTCAGAACAGTGATGGGCTTGTGAAGTTCGAGGTCTTTCAACTAATTTGGTAAACAAGGCCAACAGTATGATCATCTATTTAGAAGCAGTAGAGATTTAAAATCAGCATATGCAGGAAGAAAACATGGCTATCCCAATTGTGAGGCAATGATTTCTTCCTCTATGGTTAAATTAATGATAAGCATTTTTGGTACTGAAATCATCTAAGGACATTTCTCTCCATTCTGATATTCCTTTTGGGGCTTTTGTCCCAGGATTTCTCATCTCTATTCTCTCAGTTTTAGTTTGCCTGCCTACTGTTTAATCTGTATATTCTCTTAGTCCTGGAATATAAATTAAATGCCACAGGCACCAGACATCTGATGTTATGAGCAGAGGCCACAGACAATATTTCAAATCCAAATGGCAAAATGAGTAACTTAATGTGAGCAATGATGATCCTGCCCGGAGATCCACATCTGAGAGAACAGAATGTACGGAATGATGATTGTTTATTCCTTTACTAACATGGTCAGATATTGATATTAATTTGTTCTCACTGTGAGAATGTCTATCAATTTTTTTGTTTGCTTCTGGTCTCCTTTCCAGACACAGGAACAACCTGAAGGAAATGGAATCACTTACACTCCTTGTTTATGCCAACTTAGACACTGAAGATTCTCAGTTGCCAGCATGCTCACGGATTTTGTAAATGCTGTTGAACAGTCATTATCTTTTCTTCCTCCCTCACTGTTGAATTGTGTGGTGAACAGATTGGCCATTTAAAAATAAAATAAAATTAGGAAATTGTTAATGGGGTGTGATGAAGTGCAACCCTTGCCTCCTCAAATTAGTGAGGGTTTTACATCTAATTTTGATCGCAGCAATATTTTAACCACAGAAAAGATCTCTTGAAGTTCTCTATCTGAAGACTCAGAATTGCAAGTATGCCTTGGTATGAGATTGTAAAACTGCAAACCTGTACCACAGTGAAGTGCATGTTTTAATTCAGTCATTTCTTAATGTACTTGCCCAATTCGTAATCCTTATTTCTTGTACTGGACAGAACCAGAACAGGTTAACTGGACTTACAGGAAACTTTAGGATGTTATATCTGCAGCTTTTTGAACACAACAACTGTAAAATCTGGTTTTTGAGGGTGGAAAAGATTTTTTGTAATATTCATTGTAATTATTAATGCTAATTTAGTAATAATAGCAGTTTTTAATTATACTGTTTCACACTTGAGGCAATTTTGTATCTTTTCTGTCTTCCTATCTAGAAGGTTATTCCACACAAAGGATTTAATATAAAAATGTCAAAACTCTATCATTCTTTTTTTAGTGAATAGTTGGACAGCCACCTGAAACTGCGTATGAAAATTGATTATTCTTGTTTTCCCTTTATAACGATAATCTTCCAGCACAGCAGTGGCTGCAGCATTCTGCTTTTTCTTGTATCCTTAGAAACACAACCTGTTCTCTTACTCAGGCAGTTCAGTGTAGTATAAATGTGTCACATACTTTCTGAAAGGGTATGTATCAACAATTCTTATCACTCAGTATGCAAATACAGTGAGCAGTTAAAGAGTTCATCAGCTCAACAGAAACACATGTCATTTAGGAGGCCAACTGGTGTCACAACTCCAGCACATCTTCTTTAGAGCTGTGGTTCAACATGAAATCTATAGTAAAACTGATCTCCAGGTCTTGCCTCTGATATAGACAGCTTCATTATAAACTACATTTTATGCCTATATTTAAAATGTCACATAGATTAAAACAAGATCATTTTTTCTGTTTTGTATCCTGACATTTTGAAAATTATAGGAGAAAACTTACTAAACTCAGAGTCAGCCACATAACATGAACAAGACCGAGCTACCGTTAACATCGAGCAAAATATGGGAGGTTATTATTGCACTTGTATTAATTTTATATGAATATGCAGAATGCAAAAGGGGAATAACATTGATTTAAAAGATGCTAAAAATATTTGAATTTTTCAGTGCTTCATAAGCCACAGAGATGTTGTTTACAATGACAAAATTACATCATTAACTCAAATGAAGAAAAAGGCATTTATTTTTAATTTTATCTCAGATATAATATAGCTGATATTCTCTGAAAAGTTAGAAAAAAAAATATGTCAGCTTTCAGGGTACTGTTATGGGTGATATTGCTAGCATGTGAAATCAAAATGAAAACCCACATATTACTTTGAGAGGTAAGAGGTGAAAAGACAAAGCTTTACCTTCTTGATATTGTCATTTTAGGTAAGTTTTATAATCTTTTATATAAATAACAGTGAGAACAAAAGGAAAGTAATTGCATGCTGTTCTTCAGCTTGGAACAGTAAGACTACTGTGAAACTTAGCTTCCTTCAATACCAATATGTTTCTTGGTGTGTTCGTGGTATTCCACTTTTGCCCTATCTGACAGCTGTTCATCTGATAGCTATCATTTGCCCTATTCATCAGGGCAATCAATGGTACACCTCCTTAGGGTAAAATAATCTCTGAATTCCAGATAGGACTGCCATTTGGAGACATGTTTTTCGGAGGGACGAGAGAGAAAACCCTGGTGATTTTTGCATTTTTCTTCCCACCCAATTAGAGTTCTGTCAGACCTATCTTCCTATACAGGAACAGAATAAAACCCTACAACAGTCACTTTTAAGTGTCTGAAGGTGGAGAACAATGTGGGGAACGTCCCCATTGCAGAGCTTGTAGTATGTTCACATTTATTCTGTTTCTGATACCAAACACAACATAGAACTCTCATATTTCAGGTTATAAAGCCATCTCACAAGCCTCCCCTTTTAGAAAAGCTCTGACTGCCCCCATTAGCAACCTTTGCCAACTGACCTTACATCACTTTCCAGTCAAGGTTAATCTGTTTATGGGTCTCCAAAGATGCTGTCAGGACAAAAGGACAAACCACACCTGAGTCTGATAACAGTTGCTGTTAGGTATACCCTGTAGATAGTCAGCTCAGGGCTGCCACGTACTTCAAAAATTCGTTGACTCCTTTGGGCATTCATCATCCTAATTCCCCAAAGAAGCTAACACAGTAACCCATATTTGACTTGACATCTATGTTCCTTCATTTCTGGGAATGTGAATGACCTATTTCCCCTGCAGTTCCAAAAAATAACCACAATATCTACAAAAGGAAAAAAAAAAAAAGCATAGAAAAAGAGTAGGAAAAGCTATATATCTCTATTTTGGATCCTACTTACAGTTTCAAAACTTTCCCTGGCTGCTTCTAAAATCTCTTTCTTTCCCTTCAGCTAAACCCATCTATGACTAGGTGAAGCAGAAGCAGACAGACCTAACACAGGATGCCTCCTGTCTGGGGGTGAAAGGCAATCTGTCAGATGGACTGACATCCACAGCGGTTTTCTGACCTGTTCTTTCAAACAGCTCTGTATTAGGGTCCAATATCCTCTTCACTCTCAACCATTGGCTTGACAATAGTGTCCCAGGCTGCTTGTGAAGAATGAAATGGGCAGTTTTTTCTTATTGTTAACAGTCCATTGTTATCTGAAATTCTCCAGAGTATATGTGATACTTGTAAAGTTAATTCTGATATTTCCTTATCAGTATGAATTAAAAGAGATCCCTCATAAAACACAATTGCCCTTGAAAGAGGGATTCTGATTACGTGGTACTTCAAAACATACTCAAGTTTAGTAGGTCATCAAATTTTCCTGTACTGCTTGCTGAAAGCATAACTCTTAAATATGCAAGTAAATGAAAATTCATGTCATATACAAAAGTGAGAGTAAAGCAAAAAGCCAAGAGAGCAAATAACATAAAGATGATGGGACTTTTCTGTGAAATTACGTTAAAAACGTAGTGCTTCCTTGAATAAGACTATCAAATTGCAATCCATTTCCCCATGGAAAATTATTCAAAGAAACAACATACAGGAAAATACTTGATGGACAAAGTATCTTTAGCAGGCAAACAATTCTATCATTGCATGTTCTTCAGTAAGCAGAAGAATAAACACATTAATTATCTCAATGGAGTTATATCATTAAACAATTCAATGTAAATGCTTATTTGATGAAGCAGCAATGGAAAATATACAGAAAAGTGTCCACAAAATGCAGAACTTGAAAATTAATACATTAGTGAAAGAGTCGGGCTTACAAGAAACCTTCAAAACCCTATTTAAGAAGTTTATTATATTCAAATGAAGTTGACTGAGCAGTCAGTCTGTCTCTCTTTTGCAGATAAAGCTGGAAAATGTGCGTGATTGATTCAGCATAGCTGAGAAAAATGGTAAAAAGATACAGGCATTAAACTTGAGAGCAATGAAAGGACATGGACAGTTCTCGTGAGAGCTCTTTTTTCATGGCAGATTAAATGCACCTCACCTTCTGAGAGAGAAGCCAGACCACAATGTAACAAAATATAAATACTTGATGATTTTAGAAAGTTTCTTTCTTTCTGCCTCCACTAAAATGCTTTTTGACAAAATGAATAGGCATATACTCACAGTGGTTTTTCCATGTAATTACATTCAGGATGGTATATTGACAATTATCCACCAGAGACTACATTTAAGGAAGAAGAATCTCTGGCACATGATTTGTTATGGCTGTGGGGACAGAAGAGAAAAGCAGACTCCAGAGCTTTGTTTCATCCCATGATGCACCACAACAGATCTTGCTACCTTAGGATTCTGTGCTACATGGGACAATGACAGATTACAACAAAAAGCTAACTACAAGGAGGGGTGCATAAGAGTAGACTATTAAACATAATTATAATTCTTACACATGTTTTATATATTGTAATTGTCAAACACTATTCAATCATATGATGTTTAGCTGCACACATAGAAATATCTTGTCAGAATGCTTGATTTTATCTGCTGAATTAGAATTCAATAGACTCTCCAAAAATAATCAGGTAAGAACTAAAAGAATATCTCACAGTCAAACACATGAATGTGTCCCCTACACAATAAATTCAGAGAATTCTGTACATGAACAGACCTGTGTATACCAGTGTATGACATTACTGTATGTTCATTCCAGTCAAATGTCAAAGGATAATCTAACAAGTGATGCAGACCCTCCTACCCAGAGAAGCTGTAAACAGACTTTTTTGTGCTAAATACCTACGTTTGATACAATGAGGGATTTGGGGAAAGTGCGTCATATTGTTTATTACTTCACCTTTCACAAGCTACACAGATACCTAAAACTGCATTGCAGCTTCTTGTTTTTATTACTTCTCCTATATAAACACGTCGCTACTGGAACATTAGAGAGGATCAGCTAACACCTAAAGAGTTAGGTGTCTTACTGCAACTGACTTTAGAGAATTAAGAGTCAGTCAGCTCTTGAAGATGTGTATTAGGCTTCCTGGTGATAAGAAAAAAAACCCTCATGGCTGTAAAGGTAAAAAAAGTAGTTAGCATATTTGTGTGATTAGTGTTTGTCATTGCTGAATGGCTAACAGCCCCTCACGTATCCATGAATGGCCAGATTTGGTCCTTCTTGCTTATATCCACAAAACCCTCCTTCCTTCAATCGACAAGACTGTAAAGGCCCTATGATCCCAAACCTCCTTATTTTTGGAAAATAGAGAAAAGAATACTTGAAAGCAACCTTCTATGCACACGGCTGTTGCACTTTATCAAGACCACCTATCAAATCAATTAGGACCCTCAACTACATTACACATCCCCATCAATGATATTTTAAGCCCTCTGCTACACACAGGTGTGAGACACCATTATATCACGTCTGGTAGCCCACATCTGACAAGTAATCACTATTTATCTTTTAAAAGCATTCACTACTGTAGTGTTTATTGTGTGTCTTCACTGTTACGAAAGACAATGTATTATAATAAAGGTTCGTCTGACCATAGATATGCTTCTGCAGACATGTCAGAAGATTTAACTTAAAGCTGAAGAATTTTTCCCTTTAACAACGATGATTAAAGACAAGGTGTTACTTATGCAGACACAATCTGTTGAGAGATAGACGATCATTTGTCATGGTTTAATCCCAGCCGGCACCTACGTCCCACGCAGCTGCTCGCTTACTCCCCCCACTGGTGGGATGGGGGAGAGACTCAGAAGAGGAAAAGAGAAAACCCGGGGGTTAAAATAAAGACTTTAATAGGTAAAGCAAAAGCCATGCACACAATTAAAGCAAAACAGGGGGTTCATGACTTCCCATGGGCAGGCAGGTGTTCACCCATCTCCAGGAAAGCTAGGCTCCATCATGAACAATGGTTACTCGGGGAGACAAAATCCCTTCCTCCTTCTTCCCCTGTTTTTTTTATTGCCAAGCATGATGTCTGTTGTCAAACCAGGACAACATCACATGGTATGGAATATCTCTTTGGTCAGTTGGGGTCAGCTGTACCAGCTGTGTCTCCTCCCAACTTCTTGCACACCCCCAGACTCCTCACTGGCAGGGTGGTGTGAGGAGCTGAAAAGACCTTAATGCTGTGTAAGCACTGCCCAGCAATAACAACAACATCCCTGTGTTATCAGCATGGTTTTCAGCACAAATACAAAGCATAGCCCCATGCTAGCTACTATGAAGAAAATTAACTTTATCCCAGTCAAAACCAGCACATTGTGAAATCACAGTTCACAGAATCACAGAATCACAGAATCTTCTAGGTTGGAAGGGACCTTAAAGATCATCTTGTCCAACCATCAACCTAACTTTGACAAAAATAGACACCCACACAACAAAAAAGGAGCATCATCACTAAACCATACGTCTCAGCACTTCATCAACCCATCTTTTGAACACCTCCACGGATGGTGCCTCAACCACCTCCCTGGGCAGCCCATTCCAATGTCTGATAACCCTTTCAGTGAAAAATTTTTTCCTAATATCCAGCCTGAACCTACCCTGGCGCAACTTGAGGCCATTTCCTCTTGTCCTGTCGCCTGTGACTTGAGAAAAGAGACCGACCCCCATCTCTCTACACCCTCCTTTCAGGTAGTTGTAGAGAGCAATAAGGTCTCCCCTCAGCCTCCTCTTCTCCAGGCTGAACAACCCCAGTTCCCTCAGCCTCTCCTCATAAGACTTACTCTCCAGACCACTCACCATCTTTGTCACCCTTCGCTGGACCCGCTCCAGCACCTCAATGTCTTTTTTATGGTAGGGGGCCCAAAACTGGACACAGTACTCAAGGTGAGGCCTCACCAGTGCCGAGTACAGGGGGACAATCACCTCTCGGGCCCTACTCGCCACACTGTTCCTGATACAGGCCAGGATGCTGTTGGCTTTCTTGGCCACCTGGGCACACTGCTGGCTCATGTTCAGCCGACTGTCGACCAACACCCCCAGGTCCTTTTCTGCCTGGCAGCTCTCCAGCCACTCTGCCCCCAGCCTGTAGCGCTGCCTGGGGTTGTTGTGACCCAAGTGCAGGACTTGGCACTTGGCCTTGTTGAACCTCATCCCGTTGGTCTCAGCCCATCGATCCAGCCTGTCGAGATCTCTCTGCAGAGCCTCTCTACCTTCCAGCAGATCAACACTGCCACCCAGCTTGGTGTCGTCTGTGAACTTACTGAGGGTGCACTCGATCCCCTCGTCCAGATCATTGATAAAGATGTTAAAGAGAATTGGCCCCAGTACTGAGCCCTGTGGGACACCACTCGTGACTGGACGCCAGCTGGATTTAACTCCATTCACCACCACTCTCTGGGTCCGTCCCTCCAGCCAGTTCTTAACCCAGCAGAGGGTATTCCCATCCAAGCCATGGGCAGCCAGTTTCTCCAGGAGGATACTTTGGGAGACTGTATCAAAGGCCTTGCTGAAGTCCAGATAAACAACATCCACAGCCTTTCCTTCATCCAGCAAGCCTATCCTTCAGATAGAAGGATTCCCCTGCCAAAGGTGATAAACTGTATGCATGAGAGAAAGCCCTTGTTTGAAATAGACCATTGGCAACTCCTAAAAAATGTTTCGAAATATACAATAATTAGATCCATGATGCATTGTGGATCACTTAGGAAGGTATGAGTTCAGGGATGAGTTCATGAGTTTAGTGAAGAACATTCTAAAGGAGAGAATTGTTCTGATATTTCCTCAAGGAATCAAATCTATTGTGAATTATTTCAAAGAATGAATTAATATTAAAGGAACAAATTAGGTGACTCATGGAGCCAACAGCAAAATAAGATATAATATTTACTTAATAAAGGCAGTCAAAAGATTTTTTTAACAGTAATGAATTACTGTTCATTATTTATTTTCTGCTATGGTGGCAGTGTATCAAAAGCAAGACTGCTGATATGTATGATATAACTTCCTGAGAGTGGTTTTTTATGGAATTCTAATACAAATAATGCTATTTGTGAAATAGCATGAGTAACAGCACAGTCATCTTTCATGCATGCAGCATGGAAGATGGAATATAAATACCTGAAAAGAGGTGAGGACTGGGATTCTGGGATAGACCTTTACACATCCAACAAATGTGTGGCATGAGTATGATTTCGTTGTGATGAATGATGGTTTTCTTATGAGGTACTTTGATCCTTCCTTTTAGACAAGAGGTTAATGTAGTCTTGCCTTGAACAGTAAAAGCAGATATCAGGTCAAGCAGATATCAGGCCAAGTATAAGGTACACAGGAAGTGAGTATAATAAGCCATAGCAAGCAGGAACTGCAAAGGTAGAGAGCAGGGGGACATGCATGTGCAGGTGTCCAACAGCACATAAAAGGAGCATGCCCAGCTAGATGAACTGTAACATACAGGAGCCAAGCTGTTTTCCCAAGCCCAACGTGGAGATGGTCACATTTCCCAAAGGTCCATTGAACCGCTTATCAAAGTGGCAACCAGGGCAGTTTGAAGTTGATGGTATGTGCACATGTCTGAACATGAATAAGAAGATCTCCCTGACACTAGCTTTCACTCACTTGGTCTGCCTAATAAATCAAACTTAACAGCATCGTGTTTGGTGTTTATCACTTCTTTTTGTGCCATCTATTCATATCACCACTAAATAAGAATTGCCACTACTAGAACCAGGCTGCTTTGGAGTCTTCTATTAAACCCATCCATCTGTCTTCATAGGAAAACAATTTAACCTGTGGTTAAGAGATATAAAACCTGTTTAGCCTCCATGTATTTGCTGTTATTGTATAATGGTGTGCTATAATACTAGTCACATTGTCACAAGTAACCTTGGTGACTTATGACAGGTCTGGAAGAAAACTGTCTACTTGATGCTGTGTTAGCCACACACAAATTAGTAGAACTTCATCTCCATCTCCTCTACTCCTGAACCACAATAAGGCCTGTGTTTATGCTAATGCAGTGACTTGAGCATTCTCTAGAAAATTCACATAGCATAGTGGAAGGAGGAAAATGGACAAAGAATTGTGGTAAGGAAAGTTGCGTCTAAAAAGATGGGGAGCATAACTTGATTGCTATTGATGGCAATGAGTAAAAGCAGATATCAGGTCCTCTCAGCTTACATGGGAAAGGAAAAAATCATTCTACAGTAGACATGCATTCACCACACTCCACATGTTAAAACTGAAGTGAAGGCTTTTGTTGAATGAGGAGGCATCTCATCTTTGGATGAGAACAGAGTGTTCATGCTGTGCAGATATTTGTGCAGCACACAAAATCCTAAATTAAATCTGAGATAGGTACTTTAGTAGTAGTAGAAGTCCTAGGAAGCTTAATATCCATGGCAATTTCCTGTGAAATCAATGATTGTTTCAGTTGATTTTCCAGTTGAAAAATAAAACTGATCATTTAATTCTACTGAAAAAAGTCCACAAACTGGTATGCCATTCATTGTTTGACTCCATACACACAGATAGAGAAAAGGCAAGGACACATGACAAGTTTCAGTTTGATCATCCAAAATGAATCCTCTTTAGTTAAAAGTCTAAACCAAAAGACTGACTTCTTATTTTAGTCTCCTTCTTATGTGCCTATAGTTGAGATTTACTCTATAATTTTGCTTTATGGCACAAAGTGTTGTTGGGTCCAGTACAACAGTTAGAAACATTGTATTCTCAAGATTCCACGGGGAACTCCTGTTGTTGTCAATGACCTGTGAGAGATACATAGGACATCAGACTCATAGGACATGAGATTTCCCCTCCAGACTTTTCTTAAAAAGAAAGGTTATTTCGCTTTTGTAGTTTGTGATGCTGCTTATGAGGCTGGATAATGACCTTCCACTGCACACCATTTAAAAGGCCATTTGTGTCTCCCTGAAAACTGTAAGGTCAGTAAAGGCAATAAAGAACTGAAAAACACACTAATGCCTGATGACTAAAAAGTCCCCTAAAGCAAATACTGACAAGTAAAATGGATTTGATTTCTTAATAAAAACAGACAGATTGTGGTGAAGACTGGTGAGTCTCCCAAATCAAGAAGTACTAAAGCATAGTAATCACACAAATGTCTGCTTTGAGTGAGAGCCATATTAGCTCTAAATATCAGTTCTTCGAAAACAGGAGAGGAAAAAATCACTGCTTTGGAAACAGTGTATGTACCTAACATAGAAGTAGTAGCTTACAGTAAGTATATACAGAGGCCCAAATTACAGAGAAAAATCAATATTACAGAACAAAAAATAAAAATAAAAAATAAAAAATTACAGAACAAAATCAATACATACCAGAAACTAGGAACTTATCATCTGGAATTAAAAAAAAAAAAAAAAGAAAAGCTTTGGAAAATCTGAAGGAATGTAAGAAAAGTTCACCCTGTCCATAAAAATGTAAAAGTAAATACTCTTAAGAACAAAAATCTACTCAGATATATTCATGTGCAAAGTATGTCTTTAAATATAGGTATGCCTGAAAAGAAGAGAAGAACCGCGTTGGCCTTCTAAATCAGTGTAATGCTGCTTTGTCCTAAGCCAATAATTTATTTCTTGAAATGGCTACATAACTTTTTGACACAAAGAATTTAAAGCATTGTTTCTCATTCTTCTTTGAGATTTGGTTTTAGTTCCAGCTCTGCAAGATGCATTTTTCCTTTTTAAAGGAGACTAAGCGCCCTGAACTTGGAAGGACAGCATATTATTTAAGAGAAAAAAACAAAGCCAGATTTATAGCTGTGATGGGAGGTGTGGAGAGGATTCTGGATTCTTTATCAGACTGTCAGGATAGAGTGTTTATTTTCTTCATTTACCACTTGAAGGGTGACCTGTTTGCTCTGCATTTTGAAGTGACAGGGTGTCTTCTGAGAACCGTGGAGCCCATAAAAAGGGAGAATGCTCCTTATTTCTCTGGAGTGAAAATGAACAAGGGAGACAAAAATGAAACAAATCAGCACATTTATGATCTCTGTTCATCCGAAAATCTTTTATTGTTTTTACTTGAGACATAAAGGTCTGAATTCAGCAAATACTGTTCTTAACACTAGTCTTTCTACTAACTTTGTATCAACAGTGAATTCACCTCACCTAACATTTCTGTCTATATTTGGACTTTGTTGGACTGGTTGTGTAAGTTTTCTTTGCAATTAATTAAGGATGACAGGGGCAACTGTAAGGTGATTCCTTGTATTTCTTATAGACCTCTATCTCAGGATGTACCAGTTGCCATCGTAGATACCTGCTTCTCTCCATTAATATTAAGGGAATCCAGGCAACTAGGTTAGACTGCTTAAGTCTATTGAGCTCATTACAATTTGGTTGTGCTCGTGAATCGGGAGTGTCTCAAGTGTGTCATTGTACAACTAATTAAAAAGTTACTTTATCCATGACACATCTTGTTGAAGATGTTAGCAGAAGCAGGAAGCTCCAACAACTGACAGAAAGAGGTGACATTGGCAACAATTCACTGGTATGTTTTGAAATTTTGTGTGCTTGCAACCATTGCCAAACTATGCAATTATTTCGTCTACATATTTCTAGGGCACATTTGTCCATGGCACCTAGCAGCCCTTTTTTGTTGAACCTAGATACAGCCAACCACTTTGTTTCTTTTTCAGAATTTATTTTATTCTATTCTGATTTCTGAGTTTTTATTACTGCTAAATATGACAAAAATGAACACTCTGAAAGTATGAGATTACTATACCTAAAAAAAAATCATAGTCTTATGAAATATATAACAAGAAAGCTAAAATTAAAAAGGGTTTAAAATTATTTCAAAATGAAGATGTGGAAAAGCTATTTTCTGTGCAATTATCCATAATCACATACCAGTAGTAATTGCTGTATGAACATTCTTCAGTGTTAAGTAACAAGGACCTGATCTTCAATTTCTTTCTTCTAAACCTCATTTTAAAATGTCACGAGTAAGTCATAAGTAATAGATCTGAAAAGAGCCTTCCAGCTATTCACTTTCTTATTGTCTGCATTTCATAATTACTATGTAGGATTTCATGTAAGAGCCCTGGAAAAAATCCTGAACCAACAATCTAGAAAAGTCCCTGTAAGCAATTACTACTAGACTTGCTGTAACTTTCAGTATGCAAAATGTAGGATTTTCCTCTTAAAATGACAATGTACTACATATCCTGATACATAAGCCTTCTTACAGTGATAAATGATCCTTGAATTTTCCTGAACTAAAAGATCATACCCATATCATTTCACAAATGGAATTGTATTTTATGGTTTTTTTTTTTCATTTCTGTCACTTCTGTATAATGGAATCCTAAAATATTTCATTTGAATAAGTATGCAAATATGACTCATGACTTGCACAGTAATAGTAGGCCTTAGCCATAAATTAGACAAAAAATCTAAACTAAAAGTTAAGCAGAACACAGAATCCCTTGGTTTTGCAAGGGGGAAAATGAACAAGGTTTTATTGACTTATCTAAGGTACGATGTAAGGATAAAGAAAGCAATTTTGAAGAATTATTCCTGTTGCCAAATCACAGGGAAGAGATGAACAGACCAGCCACTAATGTCAGAGGTCATTTAATTTGCACCTCAGAACTACATTTGCAGCCCAGGTGGAAAGGCTTTTGTTGTTTTTCTCAATATGCTATATAAAAGTATTTTAACTAAAATACCTTATAAACGTCCTTATATAAAGCTGAACTGTTTCCACAGACAGAAAGGGCTTGATGCATGTCCTGTCATTTTCTCCCATCTCCTTGGGCTCAAAATGCTATTAACTAGTTCAAAATAAACAATAATACTGCATTTATAGAGAGGGGAAGAAAAGGTCCTATCTTCAACTATCAGTCACTGGAAACATGAATGCAAAACTGAAATTCAAATTTTTAAGATCTTAGTAACTTGGTATCCTAAAGTCTCACCCCTCATTTAAGGAAACCTAACTCACTCAACTCAAAGCAGATTCTGACCTGGATCTGTTCTTTGAGGAACTGGCCAATACCTATTCAAAAGTTGAGAAAGGAACATTCAAAGAGAAGGGATACTGGATTTATAAATATCCTGAACAGTCATAGAAAAGTAGCAGAGTGGAGGAACATGCATTTTCATTCCTGCTTTCTAAAACTGCACTGGTAGCTAGTCAAATGGATTTTTATAATTTTTGGTCATCACATACTTTTATTGGCAAGATGAGCAATATATAACCATGTATATTGCTGGTAGCTCTTTCCAAATGTTTTGAATTCTGATTTTGAGTACACGTACTCAAAAGCTTGTACTTCCTTTTTTACTTGGTTTGTAGAGGTTAAAATTCAAAAGTCTCCAGTTCTGATGTGCCACAGGACTAATAGCTAACTTATATAAGTTGTCTATGCTTTCAAGATTGACCCTGTGAAGACACATGCAACTAACTAATTTTATGGACAACAAACCTACCTGGTCATTAAGCAAATACATGCATAGATGTTTGCAAGTTCTGGGCCTTAGCCAATGCCACAAAATAGCTTGCAATGTATACGACCTGTTCAAAGATTCCTCATATAAATAGAGACTTTTTTTCATTACTGTGTTCATGAATAGATGGTTTATCAGAAATAGCAGCCTTTAGCTCTGACAGGTGAGGCAAGCAATTAACCCAACAAGTCGTTCCTCCTTGTGAATGTGTTCTGGTAAAACACAACAGTTTAAGATAATTTGTTAACTCCATCAAAAGAGAAATAACTGTAACTGACCTTGCCAAAATAATGTAGAAAAAAAAAAAATATTAAAGTGCAAGTAAATGCAAGGCGGGCATGACTCCCTTTTCTGGTTTAGATCAAGATCCCCAGGATACATAAGAGATGTCATGCAGTGTGGATTTTCTGAGGCAAACAGATCCCCTCTGCTCTCCCTCTCCCCCCAGATGCTATGGTAATGGCTGCTGGTTGCATATCGTCTTCCATCCATATTAGAGTTTCAGCCAAGCTTTAAGGTTAAAATAAGCCTGGCTCTCAGATCTATTTATATCTAAGAGCAAAATCAATTCTAAGGACAACTAATTTATCCTTTGCTTTTTCTTTCCTTTAGGCTTTATCCCACTAAAATAATAAGTGTTCTCACTATCTATAAATATTTAACAGAATGTACATGTGTACCTAGATCTTTCTTGGTTACAAAAACATGGTGTTGGTATTCCCTAAGGAATCCAAATAAAGTAAATTTTGCTCCTAGAGTCCACAGAATTTCAAAGGGTTGGGAATAACTGTGGTTTGAAAATGCCCAAACTGCTAGCTGTTCAGATATTCATAAAAAAAACCCAGACATTGCATAAAAGTACAAAAAATAAAGCCGTGATCATAAATCCCTTTTTCTTTCTAAAATACTGAAACAACATTAAGATTCCTATCCAAACTTAAAAATCTTTCCAAGGTAATCTGTCCAAAGATCTCAATTAGCCATATACAAAAAGTCTATGTTTGATGTTACTTCACAGAGGAAAATCATAAGAAAATGCTTTAAAAAAATATAGATGAAACATTCCAGGCTCAATCCCCACAGTGCAGAGTGGAGTGGCATATATCACAAGGTATACTGCTAGTGATCACAATCATAGGTCATAATGTTTTTTTGGCTTCATATGTCATATAACACATCCAATAAACCAAGCAGCTCCAACTGTAAATTACTAAAGAATAAATTACTGGACTGTCTTTCCATTTCTTGTTGTTCCCCAGATTGCTTTTTGTAGTTCCCCCGATTGTTTCACTGTTAACCAATACTCTATTGGTTGTCATAAACTTCAGAGTATTTTTAAGAAGGTTGATGTGGCAGCCCATGGCATTATATTGAGTTCCTGAAAATAACGAACATCGGGTTTTGCCGATATGACTTACCATGTCTAACTTGTATGAATAAGATTAGTATGAAACAAGGTCTCACAGACCAGTGATTCAGCAACACTTTTGCTTCATATAAGTTACTGAAATTATTATTTTAAACAATTTATTGTAGAACTATGCTGGACGAATGGTCTTGGAACTCCTGAGTTATGAAATAAACTAATGCTGCCTGGAAAAAGAGAAGAAAAATTATATTATGCATGGATTTCCCAAACTGTCTGTATCTAATGATTTTAACAATAAATGTATGTCCTTATGTGGTTCACACAATAAAAAATGAGTTATGTTGTATGATTTTGTATACATTCCCTAATGAACCATTAATTATTTGGTGTAAGATAATTCTGCCATTAAAATAGTTAGGAATGGAAACCAGACCTGTATTTTTGAGAAGACAACTGAAAGACAAGAAATTCTAACTATGTCTCTCACCTTCAGCTTCTTGGTTTCTCTATTTATTATGTACTCTAAGTTATTGTATTGTTACGAGGATTGCTCTCAGCAAATTGGAGCGTCTTCCTTGTCCTGCAAAGGAATGTAGTTCAGACCAAAAAGAAATAACACTAATACCTGTAAGTGGCTTGGACTAGGAGAAAGTAACATAAAGAAGTAGGTAGCTGAAAATCACATCAGCCCTTCTTATCTTTTACCTTTCTAAGGTCTCTTATCTTTCTTAGATTACAAGGAATACTCTGTGTACTTCAAGTTACAGTCTTAGGGGGCCTAAAGGCATTTATATGACACCATGGGCATCCGTGTTCAAAATATGTCCCTTAAAATTCACCATCAAAACCTGGAGGCTTACAAGCTTTCTCAATGCAGTTGTCAGATCTCTAAATTTCTGCTACTGGCCAACTACAGAATCACTTAAGGATTCATGTTCAGTTTCTCTCATGCTGATCTCAAACAAGAATCACATAGAAGGAATTCCACACATACCTCACTTCTGGAGTCCAAAGCCTACCAGTAGTACTCAGAAAATGACAAACTGTCCCACAACACACAGTCAAAAAGGTATATTGCCCAACTCTTCTCATCTTCGATTGCCAAATAGAGCACTTATTCAGAAGCTGGAAAAATTATCTCGAATTTTCTTCTTTCTGGATATAAATCTTTCTCTTAGAAATGTAGCCTAAGCATAGGTCTGTACATTAGCCTAATGATACTCTTAACATGGTAGCAAATGTCTTAATGAGTACCATGTCTATGTACTTGACACTCCCCAAGCAATGTTCTCCCCCAGGGACATAGGACATCTAACTTGAGGTTCTCCTGCTTGTACTGTTAACTGCCATATGAAGTCAAAACAACTTTGTTAACTGCAAAGTTGTCATTGCTTCAGCTTCTTAAATACAAATTAGAGACCAGGAAGGAAAGAGAAAATGTGTGGGGCTTCTAGGTGAAGCTCTCATCGTTTCATAAGAACAGTTTGTGGAGAAAAACAGGTTTGGAACAAAGCATGTGCAAATTTTATGAAGTAAATCTGACATACAGCAGCAATTGATCTTCTCACATAGTTTGGTTCCAAATGTTATGACAGCCTCATAAACCAGGATAATTCATAGTGTGGCTTCCTCAGGATTATAGCACTTCATTTCCACATTTCACCTATTGACCTCTTCATTCATTCTTGTCAGTGACATTTCATTATATAGTGAACACATGATTTGGAACTAGAAAATCAATTCCAAGAACTCACATCCTCTTTTCACATAGGAGATTAAATGATTTCTTTTAAAATAAATCTACAATGAAATCAGGAAACTACTGGCTTTAAACAGGAAAAAAGTAATAAATAGAAGAGTTTTTAAAAGGCGCTGTGTTTAGTGGATATATTCAATTGTAAAAATGTGAGAAGGAGCCTGAATCTAAAGCTTTAGCTCTGTTGCTCTGATACACAAACACAGACACAACCAAATAGAATGAAGAATGAATGACCCCACAGAGAGTTGGTGCTTGGTACCAAATTAACATAGTAAGTCTGTAGTAAAATAAGCCTGTCTTATCTTTTTAGTTCATCATGTTTCTGCTCTCCTGAAGTCTATTATTGTAATTCTGTTATTAACCTTGCTCACTGCTCTCATGATCTAAAACTCTAACGTGTTACGATGGCTAAAGCCAAGACTGCCATGACGCACTCCCAACCAGTTCTTTCTGAGAGTAATAGAACCAGTAGAGCATCTTTCCTAGTCAGCTTGTCCATCAAGAAACTGTATTAAAAAAACTCCAGAAATCTCCTGGATTCCTTCTTCCCAGCCATCTTTCAGTAGGTTTGGAGTATCTCATGTTCCTCACTAGAATCATGGCCTGGACCTGTGAGGCTTCTTCCAGTTGTCCAAAGAAAGTTTCATCTTATTATTATTAGGTGGTCTGTAGCAGACACCCACCATAAAGTAATTCTTGTTGTCTCTTTGATACTCTTTTACCCATCAACATGCAAATTTGACCTGCTTCTTTGAATGCCGTGTGAATTGATGCTCAGGTGTCTGAAACAGGCCTCCAGCCACACAATTCTCTCAGTAGAAATAAGAGAGCTGCCTTCATGCTGTGTTCTCAGGCACTTCCTTTCTGCCTCTCATGTCTCCCTACACTTCTCCTCAAGCTTTAGTCACTGTTCCCCAGCAAACTTAGATTAAAGTCTTCCTCACTTGTTGACTAAGATGCTCTTGCCCCCTTGTGTTACTCCATCTCTGCCCTGTTGTTTTTATTCTCCAAAGCAAACCAAGTAGTTATGAAAGGTAAAGCCTTGCACTTGACATCAACGGTGCAAGCAGGTGTTGACCTGCCACATGCCTTTCTGCTCCACTCAGAATCAAGACTGTGAAGTATAAGAATAAAGAAAAATACTAAGATGTTTTCATCATAACACGTTGTTTTCCCTGGATTGTTTCTTTGTCACAATGAGCTACGTATCTTGTCATCATGGTATTTTCCATTGCATTTTGCACTTTCCTGCATCTTCAAAATTACCTATTAATTTTTGCCTGTTTGTAATTTTTTATGGCAAACACTCTATTAGGAAGATTATTTTTTTCAAGGTACAAACCAGAAAAAGAAAGTAAGAAAGGCAGAAACATCAGAGCTGTGATCTGTATTGAGAAAAGAAACCACATCATTTTGAGAGAAAAGAGTCAGATCATGATTATTAATGGAACAACAGTGTCAGTGAATGAAAAGTTGCCTGTCTTTCAGAAAACAAGGCAGTTTTTGTAGGTCTACTCTGACTGTGTCTAACCAGCACATTTTAAAGTAGAATTCTTTGTACAAAATTGTTAATAATTTCTTCTGTAACAACATTACGTGTAACACCAAGGAAGAACTGGGTGTTCTTCTAGTTTTGTTTTATTTCTGAGCTGCCTCTTCCAAGCATATTTACTTTCTCCAGTGAGAATGTGAATTCTTAACCTGGAATTAAAATTATTACCTCATTTTTATCAAAATTTGATTTGGGGGAATGAGAGAAGAGATATTGGTATAGTTTAGTAATTAAGTACCTAGTGGTCTGACTAGGGATATACCCAAGTTGGTAAAAGTGTTTAATAAACTGAGGCTATCCTGTGTGACAATAAACTGCTATTTCCCAGATTATGAGCTCAGTGTTATGGAGTGATTTTTACATTTTCTTGTAACAATACTTAATCAATGCTCTCTTTCAGTCCAAACATGAGGCATCAATGAATCATAGTTCAGGAGTGAATACCAGTTTTACCTGAACTGTATCTGTCAATAATTTACTCTGTGTGATTTCGTTGAAGCAAAACAGAAAAAAAAAAATCACATTCAAAAACTAGATTGAAACCAACATACCTAGCTTTCCAAACACAACAAAGAAAAATCCAGAATATCTAGAAATATCTAGGAAAAAAAATTCCTGACTGCATGCAGCATTGGTGATATGGCAATTCAGGCCAGCTTCCAACTGACTTAAACAAGGACTAACTTGTATTGGGGAGAACAGTCTCTATACAGCAGCAGCAGGAAAGCTTGGAACCACAACACTGAAGCTCTAAATAAAAGACCAAACAGAGGAAAATAAGGCTGCTCAAGACCTACTATAAGACTATACTTCCAAAAAAACCCAAGAGACTTCTCTAAATGGTTTAATAGATAATATGCTAAAAAGAAAACACTGAATCACATAGATAAAAATTAACTCTAAACAATTCACCCAGCAGTACTTTTCCTATTAGTTCATCTGCATACTTCTGTTACATTTCTCAATGTTTGCATATTAGCCTTTTACTTTTTGATCTGTCCTTAAGGATTGATTAAAGTAATGGGACTGGTTTAGCTTGCCCTCCATTTAATACTCTTTTCCACATTTGGAAATGTAGCTTTTTCCCTTAGGTTTTCTTCAAACTGAGGAACACCAGTGCTTGCAAACTTCTCTTGTAGGTTTTACTTGCTGACCAAATATTTACTGCTCTGTTTAAATGCACAAGAAAGTTTAATACTTAATATTCAAAGACAACTAAGCATGACTGAGTTAGCAACCAGCATTCCATCAAAATCTATCCACAAGATTCCTGGTCCCCAGACTTTTTAAGTCCAAATACCCTGTGAATACAACTACCTTACTTTTGCTAAGTTCAAACACGTATAAACCATGAATCCTGTATCAATGGTGGAAACGATGGAAAACCCTAAACGTGTGTTTACACAGTATAACAGTCATGCTGCATGCCCAACTGCTTGCATTTTTATTTTACATTGTTCACTGCTAATCTTAAATTAAATCTAAACTCACATGCATGAATAGCATATGAAATGCATGCACATAAGAAGAGTAAACCAAAGTATTATGCTCAGGGCAGTTAAAAAAATGGTTCTATTTATTGCCAGTGTGTCTTCTGCTGGAGCACCATGTTGTATGGTGCACATAGTACCTGAAGAAAGAGATGACTCCTTCAAAATATAAAGCTCAAAGACTATCTTGGATAGTCAGAGGCTTAAGAAAAATGCAATAGAAGGGAAGAATGAAAGACTGAGAACTGGATTGATATAGTTGAGAGAAGACTGAGAGGATCAGGAGAAGAGTCTTAAAATATGCAAAAAAATAAAGTTTTCCATAATAAAGTAACAGTTTCTCCAAGCTCTAGAAAACAGACAAATAGTAATGGACTAACTGCACGAAGTGAGATTATCCGAAGCATCAGGAAAACCTTCTCAAAGATAAGACAGTGAAGCACTGGGACATATTGCCTAAGACTATAAAAGTTTCATGACTGGAGGATTTTTGAAAAACATTTTGTTTATGCAAATACTTGACGGGCTTTATTGAAGTAGAATTTATCTTGCTTTGCAGCAAGGAGATGGTAAAATTTATCTCCTGAGGTCTTTTCCAGTTCTTAGTTGAGATATTTCCATCACCACCATTATGAAAGCAAAGAGCAAGCCAAATCAATGGAGAGACAGGTACAAAACATTCAATTTAAATGAAAAACCCCAAACCAAAAAGCCCACCTTTTTACTGTGAGGGTGGTCAAACCCCGCCACAGAGAAGTTGTGGAGTCTCTGTCCTTGGACACATTTTAAACTCAACTGGATACAGCCCTGCCATGCAACCTGCTCTAGATGACCGTACCTGGAGCAGTAAGTTGGACTCTACAATCTCCACAGACCCCTTCCAACATCATCCACTATGTGTGTGATAGGCAATCAAATGTTTCAAATATACCAGTGGTTCCCACCAGTCACTCAGTCTGTACCCAAGGCCTTGATCCAGCTTCTTTGCAGTTAGTAATCTTACTATTTATTTATTCTACCTTTGATCTAACTCAGCCTGTCCTGTTTCTTAGAGAAATCACATCAAGAGAAAGGTTGAACAAAGGCCTGATGTATCAGTAATTGTAGTCTTACAAATTAGTTCTCTCCTTGGTCAGAACAGAAGCAACCCAAGCATCTGGGTATTCAACTATGAATTTGAGAAGAGAATCTCTATTAAAAGTAGGCAAATATTCATCTGAGCTGCTATCAGATATAACAAGAACTGTGTTATAGAAGACTCTTCCCCAAAACTGCACATCTTTGCATCCTGTATCCTAGAGATGCTTGCAATCAGTGCATGATTACATGATATTTTTCATGATTATTTTAAATAAACAGCTACTGAAATCTGAACACAGGCTGTCATTACCATGGAAAAACTGCTCAATTAAAAATGCAGTTTAATTAAGTACTTGTCTTTAAACACTAGGAAATAAAACAAGCATAAATATGTCATTTTGTTAAACTGTATATAGAAAAATAAAAATTTTAGCCATACACAAGCCTTTTAATTCTTTGAAGACATATTGAATATTAACGCTGTGATATTTGGAAACTCTGAAATACATTTATGGTTTTCATGCAAGCATTACAGTAACTCATAATAACACAGAAGCTTATAAACAGAAAAATATTTAAATTCAAGCTAAGCCCTACCCTTCTATACCTCATTAAAAATCTAAATAAAATACCTTTTCTTTTTTTTTTCTTTTTAGTGATAGTCCTGTTGAGTGGTAGGAGTCCTATTTAGATAAACACATTAAAAAACTATACTGATCATCAGCTTTTTAATCAGTGCATTTTTCCATATTCTGAAACATACTGTATTTCAAAAGAGTCTATATGAGAATAGGATATTTTATTTTTATCAGTGGTATGCATTACTGCAGTTTTAGAGTTCAGAATAAGAAGTCAGAATTGAAGAAATTGCTCCTATTCTAATAGGAAGTGAAGCCTTTTCACTACCCATGGGAAAGGCTACAAACTGGCTAGGCAAAGTTTTTGCAAAGAAATCAATATTGTGACTCTCATATACAGCAATGCTGAAAAATTGAGAGAAAAGCAATAGAAGTCCATAAAATGGCAAAAAGTACATCTTCTCATGAAAGTCTACAAAAGATCAATCTTTCATCAGAAAGGGATATGTTCTGATTAATGTTGAGATATAGGGAGAAAACATGAACCAAAGGCTAAAACTTCAAACTAGATAATATTGGACAAATAGGCCTAACATTTTAGCAGGAAGAATAACTAATGGTTGGAGCAACTTCAAAAAACTCAGTTGTCCATCCTTGATATATTTAGATTAAGCCCAGACATTGTTCTGAAGATATACTCAAGTTTGCATAGCAATTAATCAAAGGAAGACTCAAAGCCTACAGAATGGAGACAGTCAGTCAAGATAACAACAAAGGTACTATCTGATTTCATCATCAATGAATATGTAAACATTCATGCCTCTTACTGGAAGTTGGGAGTATTTAACAGCTTGCCACAGTTCAGCCATAATTGTCTTGCCGGCAAAACATGCATTCACAGTTTCTCAATACATAAACTTGGACAAGCAAGTTGAAAGCATGGGCTCAACAGATATTTTCTTTTACATATAACTTAAGAGAAAAAGAAATTATGATATTTCTGACTGGTTCTGTTATGTTATAAATTCATTCCATTTAATACCAATTGTTTCTTTTAGGCACCTCCTTTCTAAAGCATCCAGAGGCCTATCTATCCCTACAGATCCCATTTCAATAAATTAAGGCAGAAAAATAACTTAATTGAAGACCTGTATGGGTTGTAGATTTTTCTATTATTAACTCTTTGTTTATACTTTTAAAAAGGCAGTTTTCATGGCAACTTACCATATGCTCTTCTTCCGGGCATCCCTACTTACTAACGGATTACTGCCAACTTGTATGACTTGATTCTCTTTGTGTCCTTTTGTTATTTTTGCAATCGTCTCTCTTGCGGGTTTTTACCCGCATTTTTATTTTTATTTTATGTATTTTTTTACATAACTGATAATTTGTCCCATCTTTAATGGAATGAGAAGAATTTGTGATGTTTATGTGCGTGGTGGCTGAACTGCTATTCAGAGGAGCTGAGTTTTGCTAATGACATGCACTTTGTCTTTTTTACTCACCTCTTTTTATTTTTCCTCTCTCATGCAAAGTCAATCGCAGTCCCAAAGAAGAGAAGTAAATGAATGCATTAATATTTGACAATTATATCAATGTCAAACCATTCATTTAAGGCTACACTTGCTTCAACTGTGAATGTTGAATCTTGAAGAAATTGAAGAATCTAGTGGAAAAAGCCATCCAGATTTCACTGGACTCTAGCATTAAGAAAGAGTAATTTTTTAAATGTCAGGAGAAACTCCATTTTTATGACCATGTAATTCAAAACATTTGAAATTATTCTCTTCCAATTTTCTCATTAAAAATATTCACTTTTGGTGAAGAACAAGCAGAAAAATGCCAGGTGAAAAAGTAATTTTTGGAATGTCATGAATCACTGGAAAGGCTTTGAACAAAACTATTGTCTGACCCAAAGTGATAGTACTCCAAGAACAGTGCTGTACTAAAATAAACCTCACTGCCAAATTGTAAGACAAAAGTATTGTTACGCTACTGCTGAAATCATTCTTTGTGCAATGCCAGCAGACATAACATTTTGCTTTCAGAGCCCACCCACAGCTACTGAGAAGAGAAAGCACATGTACTGCACTTGTACAATTAGCCAGCCAGATAGATTAGAAGAAACTGTTCAGCTCTGCCAGTTAAGCAAAATGGCATTATAAATTCGCCTAACAAGGGTATAAATATAACTTTCCATTCTCTGCATTTGCAGTGAATCTTCATGAGTCCTCTAACACAGGACAGAATCAAAAATCAGAAGTGGTGAAATTACATTGCAGATTTCTTGCCCTTTAAAGGGCAAAGGATAGTGTTTGGCATTAAACAGACTACCTGCAAGGACAGTGATTCAAAATGGAAATCAACTCAAAGTGGGAATTCACAGTGAGAATTCACTGTCTTTATTTTCTCACCATTTATGTAAGGATCTAATACCATTAATGCAGTAAAGTATTTCAAGAAATGTTAATTCTGGAGAAGGGTTACATATAGGCATAAGCCTGTAGAAGTTATTTTGTAATGACCAAGAAGGAAATATCATTAAAGAAATTATGAATCCATGAGGAGAAACTCAATTCTAATAACAAGTCTACCACAAATAGCTGTGGAGAAGCCACTCCAAGCTCTTGCTCTTTCAGTCTCCCAAAAAGAATGAGAATTTTCCTTCCAGTTACTGAGATGAGAAGAAAATATTTTTCTATTTTCTGTTTCTTTTTCTTTATTCCACTACAACATAAGTCTATCTTGTGCAGAGTGAAATAAACAAAACGTATTACCGCAACCTACTGCGTGAATTTAGGTCTCACAATCTGACAGTGCAATTAAGAATTCATATCATCCACTGACAGCTGTTCAGTGCTATTAGTTTCCGGGTCCTGTTGTCTACCTACTAAAGGGCTGTACCTTAGTATATGAACACCATAAGCTCTCTTAAAATTAGACATCATAGTGAATATAGATAGAGGGGTGTTAAATGCCATTGTAGGGAGTCTAATTCTATAGACACATAAGGAAGTTACAGTACACGTTTATTTACCTTCCTTCATGGCTGTTTAACTTACCGTGGTGGCTACACTGTTACCAGGACTAATTATTTCAAAGCTGGTTTAATTTACACTGCTGTTCTTTTCACTGACTCCAATAGAAACACACCTACGCTTAAAATTTCTCAGCAGAGTTAGATCCTTTACTGACCACTACAGTCTTCCCACTATGGGACAGTATAGCTGGTACAGAGAGGAGAAAACATGTACTACGTAAGAAATTCAGGCTTATGCTATTGGCTTAGAGCAAGTATTGCTATGCTAGTATGCCTAAGGACAATTATCTGCAGGATATGCTTGTTTAAGAGAGTGTCCAGAAGTAAATTCAACAAAATCAGCAAATTCACTATACAAATAAGGCAGTCGTTATGTTTCATCTGTTGTCCCTCATACCCCAACTAAAGAGAAGAAGAAAAACTATTGTTGTGCTCATATACCAGGGAATGATGCAATATTTGTTAACGGAACTATTGCTGGTTACAAAATTATTTTTTTCTGCTGAATATTTTCAAGGTGTCGAAACTGTGGTGGTTTTTTTTTAAACAGTAAGTTATTATTTTACAAAACTGGGAAAAATTCCCATGTTTAAGATCCATGTTGATGGACCTTAATGATGATGATGATGATGATGATGTATGGTTCAAGTTCCTCACTGTTTAGTTAATGCTGGACAAAGTGCTTCTCACTACTTAGAAGTCTAAATTTCCCAGCTGCCAATTACCCTCCTTCACTTTTTCCTAACCAGACTTGAGTGTTGCTGTTACTGAAATCAACATTTAGCTGTTCCTTTCTTGCCTGAAAAATCCCTGCTCCCTGCAATGTGTTGATTTTTTCTGGTCATTTTTTTAAGGACTGTATCCAAACTGTCTTATTTGAGACATGTCCTTTGACTTCACATTTGAAAGAGGGGACTGTCTGCATGAATAGAGACTGATGGGATCAAATCCCCAATATGTAAATTCTTCAAGCTTTTGAAGCCAGTAACATTAAGTCTGTGAATAAGGGTTCAATAATGTCAATAAAGAGTTCACAATCTGACCCAATATCTGCTAAACATCTCACAGGCAAATAAAAACAAAAGTTTCTTGATGCCCCATTTAAAACATAAGGTCTATAATGTGACTAGGTATAGTACAATTGTGATGGGAATGAGCATAAAAGGTTAGGAAGTGAGAAGCAGAGCAGAAACTGCACATCCACTGTTCCACTATCCTTTAAAAAAACACTGGATCTAAATATTAATCCTGCCCCAAATCGATGAACTGAAAATATAGGAGGCAAAAGACCAGACACGGCTGAGCATTGGTGATCTCAATTCTGCCTAGTCCCATGTCAGAGGAAAGTAAGGTGTCTTGGGGCAAAGCAGTGAATACACTTATGTTCTTGAGGAACAAAGTCCCGGAAGACCTACACAGATTGGAGGAATGTGCCAAGAGGAACTGCATGAGTCATGAAATAAATTCATACCAGGACAAATGCAAATTCCTCCACTTTGGAAGGAGGAACCCTTTTTAACCACGGAGTAAAGACAGGGGTCTGACTGGTTAGGGAGTAGCTCTGCAGAAAAGGCAGCAAAACTAACTAAAATCAGTTTGGGGTTTGCCATGGGTTCAATACGAAATGTTTTAAATACATCAATTTTTGTGGCTTTTTTTGGAAGTGTTTGGCCTAATTCTCCCCTATAGCTTGTGCATACCTTTTTTCTGTCTACCAAGGATGAACCAAGGATTTAGAAGCTATTCTCCAAAGCCCTTTTGAGTACATTCAGATGCATATGCAGACTTTGTTTTCCTGTAAGCTTATGTTTAATTAACTACCACTTTGCTTGAAGGGCAGTTGTTAACTATGGTTTCACTTTGCATGCCAAGCTATTAGTCAATGTCACCTCATTATGAGAACTTTATAACTTGTTTGTCATTTTTCAGTTGCTTTCCTTAACTCAAAACAATTAACTAGATTAGATGAGCACATGTCTGTCTGTCTCTCTGCTTCTGAATATGCAATCGTGATGGGTCTTTGCCACATTTTAACCCCAGCAGGCAACTAAACACCACACAGCCACCCACTCCCTCCCTGCCCAGTGGTCTCAAGGGAAAGAGAATTGAAAGGGTTAAAGTGAGAAAACTCTTGAGTTGAGATAACAGCAGTTCAATAATGGAAATAAAGTAAAATGACGATGGTAGTATTAGTAATGAAAAAGAAAGAACAAAAGAGAGAGAAACAAACCCCAAGAAAGACAAGTGATGCAAATTAAAAACAGTTGCTCACCATCAACCAACTGATGCCCAGCCAGTCCCTGAGCAGCAGCCATTCTGCCAACTTTTCCCCTTGCTTATATGTTGAGCATGACAACATATGGTATGGAATATCCCTGTGGTCATTTAGGGTCAGCTGTCCCTGCTGTCTGCCCTCCTCACTTCTTGTGCACCCCCAGCCTACTTGCTGGCAGAGTGGTGTGAGGAACAGAAAAGGCCTTGACTGTGTAAACACTGCCCAGCAATAGCTACAACATCAGTGTGTTATCAATACTGTTTCCAGCACAAATCCAAACTACAGCCCCATCCCACCGATTAGCCATCTCGTCTAGGCCATGCTTTTGCCAAGAAAGATTGGTCCAGGTGATCCTTGAGGTCTCTTCCAACTTGGCATTTTATGATTCTAAGACACTCCAGTTCCTTAATCGTCTTTGTGGCTTTGCAATAGACTAGCTCCAGTAAATCTGTATCTGTCTTGTACTGGGGGAAGCACCCCAGTATAAGAAAAGGCAATAAAAAATGGACACTGAACAGCCTCTCCAGGCAACCTTTTCCATTTCACTATCCAGGAAAAAAGTTAATTTTTTCCCATCTATCCAGTCTCTTTTGTTTTAGCATCTGCTGTGTCTCTTCCTCCCAGCATACACCACTGGCCTTTTTAAGGTGTTAGAATGCTCCTATTAGCTGTCTGAGCTGAACAAGCCTGGTTTCACCAGTCTCTCATCATAGGCCTAGAGTTTCAGCCCCCCGATGTTAGGACATAGACACATTCCTTATCTGTGAAGGAAGAATAGAAGAGAAAGGCACTGCAAGAGAAGTAATTAACTGAAAGTCAGAGGTTCTCTGCCTTAGCAAAAAGAAGAAAATGCTGTGAAAAATTGAAGATGAAAAGGAAAATATTCTAAGTATTCTTCTAAATGTCAAGGAAAATATCAAAGAAAATACTCAATGAAAATGTCATTAACTTTAAAATCATGAGTGCAGCAGCAAATAGAAGGGCCTGTAAAATATGCTTGTTTGAAAACATACCCTGAATGGCCCTTACTACTACTACGTTTAATGATGTATTGTATTGCCAATATGACTTGTTTAAAATTAAAAAAAAAAAAGTTGTCTGCCCACACCACCACCAACATTGTTTCACATGCCAATGAAGAAGACTGAATACCTTTCAACAGCCAAATAAGCTATACATAGTAATTGCTTAAGCTATACATAGTCATATTTGCTATAGTCTCTTTTAGAACATTTCAGTTTTTCTAGAAATATTTTTCATTTCTACAAATTCATCTTACTTTTTAAATCCTCATGGTAATCCTCAGCAGCTGTTTAGCCAGATGACTTTTCGGTCTCTGAATAGAGGAAAAATAAAAGCTAAAAATTTCCGACACTTTTATTTCCTATTGGAATATAGACTAAGTCTTGTTCAGTGCAGATGAGTACAATGTGATGGGAAAAAAAGAGAATAGTGAAAGAACATATTTGCCCCCCAATACATTTTAAAGCATATTAGTACTACTACTCTCTAGGAATATATCAGATAGCACAAACCACAGCTTCTGCATGGTTTGGGAAATCCACATCCAAAAAAAAAAAACCACCAAGCTATTTTTATTGAATGTACTGGTGCTGTAAAGCCAATGATTTATTTCAAAAGAAGGAATTAATAAAACAAAATCAATTGGTTACAATATTGTTTTAATTATTTACAAACTATTTGTGATACATAATAACAATTATAATACTGTAATTATAGCAATTTGTGATTGTATGGTTTAAAAAATTAAGGTTAAAAAATTATCAGAAGAGCAGCAAAATAATATTATTAAGTATCTAGGGATTTCATGGTCTTCCTGAATCTGAAAAGCCACAAGTGTTAAAACAGAGAATGAAATTCTGTTTTTGCTGAGAGCAAAACTCATTTAACTTCAAATGGATCAACGTTTCACCTACATATAGCCTGAATATCTTTAGTGGAAACAACTCATTGAAATGGAGGCTACAAAATATAACTTGAGCCTATTTTCTAAAAGATTAAAAACCCAAAGTATATGTATAATTTATATTTGTGTAGCCCTTGCAAACAACTCTTTTAGCTTCTACAGAATTTCAGTACCCTTTCATTTTTCTTTAAACTCCCTCAGTCTTTCACACAGAAGAATGGGTTTTCCAGAAGAGCTGTCTGTCTAGTCACAAAACGCTGCTGCTCTAAAGGTTGTTTTGGTTGACATTGTTTGAATCAGTACAGGCCACTAACTTGAACACAGGGCTTGGAAATTCAGGGCACCATATAGAAAAAAGAAAATCTTGATCTGCCTTAAAAACATTGTTTAGAAGATTTTAAATTTTACAGTCTGAAGGAAGGTTGTGAAACACTGGAACATGTTGCCCAGAGAGGCTGTAGATGCTTCATTGTGGGAAATACTCAAGGTCAGGGTGGGGCTTAAAGCAACCTGATCTAGGGGAAGATGGTCTTGCTTATTGCAGGGGGGTTGGACTAGGTGACCTTTAAAGGTCTCTTTCAACCCAAACCATTTCATGATTCTGTGAATGAAGAAAAACCAGCACAACCATTTTTCTTCTGTGCTTCCTGGCATATATAACTCTGCCTCTTATGATCTCTTTATGTTTAGAAAACCAGAGCCATATTCTGCACAGTTTTCCATCAGAAAACAATCTGTGTCTGGTTTTTAAACTGGATTGCTTTTTCCCAGTACAAATTGCTTCTCCACTCTGCTACTGGCCCCTTCATTATAACTTTGATTGCTTTGAGAAGAGCATATAAGTATACTATAGGTACAGTCTTTGCATTATTCCATGCTTTATGGCCATTTTGGGTCAAGTGCCCAGGGGGCCTAAGCTTCTCCACATACAGGCAAAAAGTTCGCAATTCCCATAGAAAAAGGTCAACAAGGGAAGTTTTTTGATGTTCCATGCAAACATTAATTCTACAGTAGTCCTAAAACAATGTCCTGTCCTTACTTAGAAAATACTGTAAAGTTATGATTTATCCTAAAATATGGATCAGGGATTTTAACACACAGAGGAAAAACCTTCATAAGGCATGAAAAACTATCAAGTGGTTGAGGATATTTGGGCTACATTTCATTATTAAGGCCACAATAAGTAATTGTGTACATACTTGTGAGTTTTCTTATACACAGCATACAAGCATATAAAGCTTGATTTGTTAATCATGAATGGGTATTCTGAAATATTCCAGGATTTCCCTGCTTTAATTTGCACCACAGACTTACCTTTTTCTCTTTTCTATTCCCATTACTTACTTTCTCTGTAACTTTTCCAACAAAAATGATCCTGCTCCACAGCAAAAGTTGTAGAATAATTTCCTTCTATCTTTCTCCTGCTTCGTGGCTCAAGAACATCTGGTGGCATTTTTTCTCCAAGGTATTTTGTAGATACAACAGACATTAGTGAACGAGCATCATGCTAAGAGATCTGCTTATAAGGGAGAACAAGATGGAAAATAAAGTTGTAATGATATTTGATTTGCTCCTCCTCACCTCTTCTGTATCATAAAGTGACAAGAAATGGAGACCATAAGGGTATGACAAACTAGAAACTACATTTTGTCTTTTATGCACTCTTCTATTGATCCCCATGAAACCAAGGGAATTGTGTAATCTAAGAGGCAAAGCTCTGCTTTCTAACTTGAGTTGTACTTGTTACAGCACTGCATTGGGCCCCAGGTTCTATATAAGTACTGAATCCTGAGATAAAGGAGGCAATGTGTACATTGTTGAAGCTGCATCAAACCGACAAAGATGTATTTTAGGTATTATAGATCTGTCACTGGGAGAATAAAATGGGACACCCACCCTTCAGCCAGATCAGAACAGAGTCAGGTCTTTCAACAGAACAGCTGTTCATGACCAATTCTGCCATGTAAGTGACTCTTTGAGACAGTTTTTGTTTATATCTGAAAGAGTCAACTGAGGAAGAGATTTCCAGAATTCTCTACTGTCTACCTGGTAGCCAGGTCACTAAACAAGACAGAGCAGTCTGTCAGTAGCTTGATCTAAATTGTAAGTGGTTTAATATACATGTGTTTTTTATGTTTTTCAATAAATCACTTTTTTTCTCCTGTGTCACATAAGTTTTGATGGGCATTACCAGAATTACATGTGGGGTTTATTTTAATTGCCAGACTCCTTGAAGAGAGGGAAATATGCCTGAGATTTTAGGTCAAGCCAAAACTTACAGAAACTGAGGTCAGAATATGGTCTTTTTTGAGGCTTATCAGAGACTATAGGTTCCTTACATAAGGGAAGGAATAACAGTAAGTCTGGAAAAGAGCACTTATTCTACAATGTTATTTCCACAGTTCCATGAGTCATTTTTATAATAATAATAGTGTATGACTGTAGTGCTGAGTTAACGACAGACATGTTCATATTGCTACAGAATTATGATATTTAATAGTAACAACAATAACATTTGCCCTTATGAACTAACAAGAAAAATACACCTCTGTTTTAAGAATAAAGCTCTCTGGGGTTCTACTTTTTTCTGAAAAAGTATATATCCACATTCCTCACTGAGAAGTAGTGCAATGATAGCACAGCTAACAAGCAATCAGCTGGTCATGGTAGTGTTGAGTACGCTACTAGCACTGTACTATTTTACTCAAAGCTCTTTCAAAGCTTCAGTACACTGTATTATGATGTGTACCAGAAATGTATCCATAGTGTCAGACCCTCTTATACTGCCTTATTTGCATTTTAACTAGTTCTTCCTTGGGCTCACATAGAACTAAAGATTGAACGTGCCTTATTCAGTGTTACCTTACAGTTGAGTAGAGGCAAGTCAGAAAACATACTAAGGTGTGTTTTCACCTTTTCACTTCAGGCACACCATTTATCCTGAAATGTTCTATCACCTAGCATGGAATCATATTGTAGGAAATAACAAACCTCAGACAACAGTGCTCCAGATATCTTGCCAAGTTTTCCCATATGGAAGGCTAAGTGACTCAGAGCAGGGCTCGTGAATGAGTTTCCAACATAAGAATTCTTCACTGGAAAGTGATGATTTGAAGAAATATCAACACTCAAAATACTGTCTATTTCAGTTACTAACATGAATTTACCAAAACATGTCTTTTCACAGAAATTAGACCCTTTTGATATGTTCATCTGGACTCTACAATAAGCAGTTGCAAACTGCTGTAACTGTTGTAAAGCAGCAAAAAACTTTCTACTCTAAAACTAGTAATACGATCAACCAGAAGTAAGAAGGAATCATCACCTGCAAAAGAAAAATCTGGTGTATGGTCTGGAAATCTGGACAGCTACTAATAGCTAATATTTATGATGATTCCATTCCATGCTGGTAACTCACAAGTGAAATTGTGACCAAAAAAAGATAAAAACTAAGCCCTATATCTCCACTCTTCAAGAACACATAACACATATGCAAAAGTTGAAAATATAACTATACAGGCAGTTTATTAATTAAACTAACTAGAAATATTCCTTTTGCCTCTGAAGTGATCTGTTTTAGTTATAGAGATATGCAGATCTCTGAGACCACAGAATTTTATTCTGCAGCACTAAATCTATTAGCTGTGGCTGAAGGACGTCACGAACATTAAGTTTTCAATTTAAATTGAAAACAATTAGAAATTAAATTACATTGTGTATCATTTTGACAAGGGTATACCCCTGATGTATAGAGGTCTTAACCAAACTTCTAGGAATCTAGTAGGAAAATAAGAGCCAAGGTGTTTCCTTCCCAGCATGAAATGTAGTGAGGAAGCATTAAAGCCAAACAAGTAAGCATTGGTTAATGAGGAAAAAGGTCATGCAGTCTTAAATCACACCTTTTATCAACAAGTCCTGAAAATGCAGACAAATGAAAATGGGTGGTTTTTTTTTTATAAGACCCAAAGATCGTCTACTCCACAAATGCAGCTACCAAATTATTCTCACACTTTACAACAAACTTAAAACCTGTAGAAAAACAATTATGATCCAGATGAAGAGTGAAGAAGTTATTTCTAATGTCCTAGATCCCATAATTGAGAATGTTTGGAAGAAAAGCTTGTCTAAACACTCCTAAAAAGTGGTTTGTGTTCCATATTACAGTGGCGAACAAAAATAGTCTAATGGCTGTTGCTTATGAGATGAGAGTGGAAGGAATTTCTGGCTGATCCCATCTGGCTGATTAACCATGAATGTACAAGGACCATACATCAACCAGCTATCCGTAGGTTATTCAACTAACAACATACATATACATATATACACACTAGGAGAAAAAGAAAATGTTTCTTGTTATGAGTCTTGAAGCATGAGATTAATATAAAACAAATATTATGCAAACAAAGAAAGAGTAGTCTTCTTATAAACCTTCTTAGAGATATCATCAAAGTCAACGTACTAAAACTTTAAATCTTATTTTTCTCCCTCCAAGATATTCCGTCATGCAATCCCTCAGTAATTTACCAAGTATAAAATGAAAAAGGGTAAAATGTGGTCCAAAAAAAATCATTCAAAAAGCAAGGCGGAGAGTATGTCTCCTTCATGGCCAGAACAGAATGGTATCTATCAGTGAGAAAACAGTGGTTATGTGTCAAGTCAGAGGCGATTTCTCCCGTCACCCAACTGGAGCATTCATTGGTTATTGCCACTTTTGACAAAGGAAAATACTGATTGAGTTAAGAGAAAGTCACAGGAAAATGAAAGAAGAGAACCATGGGTTGCACAAAGGGTCATGACTACTCTAAGTAAATTTTTCTCAAAATCAGTCTTCCAATTTCAGGCCAAGGTGATATGTCTTTCCATTACATGGAATGGTACTGAATTCAACTGATTAGTCTGATGTTCCTTGCAAAGCTGTGATAAACTTGAGCACAACTAGCTAACTGCTTTATTCTAGTTGATTAGTTAACTAGTATTTCTGGTAAATCTTTCTATGTTTGACACAATCACAAATTCTACAAAAACATGTATTTCCTAAAATATCCCTAAACTCAATAGTATGCCAATACTATGCCATCTCTCTGCCATTTTTTCTGAATTTGATGATATATATTTTTCGCTAGTGCCTGCCAGCTAGAGCTTTGATCACATCATGATAGGATCTCATCAGTACTCTTTTAGATGAGCTTGTAGTCACAGCCAGTGATAGTCACAGCTTCAAGGTAGCTGTACTGATAGCCTGTGCAAGGCAGGCTAGAGAATCCTGCCAACTCTTGCCAAATGTCATCTTCTTTACACTTATATAAGCTAAATACACAAGACAAAACACATATTATAAATGTTAACTTCTTAAATTCAAAACACATGACATAAAAACCATGCCTATTTCTGTTGAATCAAAGTTCAGTTAAAAATCTTTCAATTTTCCATTTTGAGTGGTGCATAATCCAGCTATTCTAGTTTACAAAACTAGAAGCTCCAGTAAAACTACTGTTGTTGAGACAGAAATCAGTTCAGGGGATTGCAATATATAAAATGTAATTAAATAACACAAAAGTAGTATCAGTCTGGATCTTCAGAAATTAGCTTTTGATGACATTATTTAATTTAAAAGGCACGTCAAGAAACCAGGCAATAAAATTATCGGAGTCTCTTTCTTAAGACTTATAGATGCACTAAAGGGAAGAAAGCACTACAGCATACTATCGGTCTAACGATAACAGTAATAAATACTTGACTTTTGGAATGCAGTGACTTAGGAAATTGTAAATGGAAACTGTTTCCACTGTAAGTGGAAACAATGTTATTTTGCATGGTTGCACTGTAATTGCTTTTATGTCCTTGATATCAAGCTGTGCATGATTATAGGCTATTTTAATTCTAATAAAAAATAATGTATCTTTGTATTGTTAAAACAAAACTGTACAAAACTTCTGTACAACAGTACTGCTGTAGTGACTAACAATAATTTTAGCTAATATTAACTAAAGTTAGAAGCAAGCTACCATGAATTAACTAGTTAACACCAATCAGTTTACATTTGCAAACTGTTCATCTATGGACTTCTAGCCAACTGGTAGCAGAAAATTACCAGGAGACATTGTTCAAGCTAGTTTAGCTGCCAGTGGAAGACATGAAAGCTCGTTCAAATTACTTTGTGTTTCTTAGAGACTAGAAGCATCTCTCAGACAACTTTTGTGAATAACCTGATGTATTCTGATTTATTGCCCCATGTATTAGCTTGAGACTCTTTGTCTCCTGGTAACTTGTTCATTTTTCTGAGCCCATGAGTATAGCTGAATTGTATTTCTGTATCTAAAATACACTTGATTTTTTTAATAACAAATTTTTAGCCTGTTGAAAAGAAAATCAATCCCCCTAAATTTCTCCCCACAACAGTTTTTCCGCAAAATAAGACTTTTGCTTAAATTTTTATGGAAGTCATAAAAGTTATGGTGATTCCAAAATGCTCCTCTCACTAGCACTTTTGTTTACGCTAGCAGTACATGTAGAATGACTTGGTCTATAAAACCTGTAATTAGTTTTGCTTCTTAAATTACCTGCTGGCTTTTATTTCAGGAATAAAGGGATTATTTTATTCCTGCAAAGGAATAACAGGAAGATTATAAACAGCTAATATGAGAGAAAGGGAGAGCTGTTCTCAAAAGCACCAGTAAAGACATTTAAAGGAAGGACGCAATAGCATAAAGGGAATTCTATCTGAACATGAACTACAAATACCAATAATTTCTCATTTTCTCCAATTGTTTTTTAACACACAAACAGGTACTGTTTATGAGCTGATAGTTTTTCCTGTTCTTTAATACTTGACAGCTTCTGTCACTGTTGTTCTGCAGGTAAAAGTCTTCACAAAAGCAATAATCTCTGCCAATGTATTTTGCATTTGAAGAACCCTCCTCAGGTTAGTCTCAGTTTTAATCTTCTCTTAAACTGCTTCTCTTGCGTCACAGGTCTGTCTGCAAACCATGGAGCCTAAGATGATAGAAATCTTGGAATCAGAATAATAACGCCTGAGTGACTTTGACTAATTACACCTATGTAAATAAAAAGACAAAAAAATTTAAGCATAATTCAATGGATCATCGATAAAAAAATCATAAAGAAATAATAGAGAGGTTTCACAATAAATCAGTATGTCCATATGCATCCTCCTGGGCACAAAGACCTATCCAGCCATCACGATACAGATTCAATCACACGGTATTTAGATGGGTATAATGTCTAAACCATTTAGCCATTAACTGCACAGAATTAGCCTCCACCTGGTTTGCTGCAGGTCTAAACTACACTTGCTCTTCCTTACACAACAGTAAGGTCAAAGGGTTTGATAGTTCCATTAAGGTGCAATACCAGATATTCTGCCTTTCCAATTCTTACCCTCTCCAGTGTTGGGACTCACTTAGCAATCACATCACCATGGGCACCACAGCTGGCCGTTGTGTTTGATTTTACTTTGGGGGAAACTGAGTGAAAGGAGAAATTAAGACATATTCTATCAATTTTTTTCTCTCTAGTTTCTGATCTGCTTCCTTTATGCCTCTTATTTGCTAGTGAATTAAAGAAGGGGCTACATTATGCAGGGACAATATACACCCTTCCAAGACAAATTCTACAGAGTTCTAATATATTATTATTTCCTTCCAATCAAATCTATATTGAGCAACAGAACTATAGAACAGCATGAAAATCATAGAGTATCATCACAGAGAATTTTTTGAAGAAATAACATTTGCTTTAACTGTTTTAAACATTTCAGTAGTATTCAGTGATGAACTTTGCACATTTTAAATAACACCAGATGAATGTTAAATTAAATAATGGGCTAATAAAATCAGGGGTGTTCGAAACAGAAGAGTAACATGCGTTTGCAGAGAAGTAATGAAGATGAATAAATAGGCCTCAAGAATAACCCTCCAACTCACCAGCTGGAAAAAAACAAACAAAAAAAACAAACCACAAATAAGTAATTCCTAGTATTTATGTATTTTGTTACTGTATGAGAACAGAAAACAGGCATGCTTGTATGGTTAGTTTTTCAATGCAAGCCAACTACAAATTTAAAAAGAAATTTAAAAGCTTTGACTAAATGCTAAAAAAAATGCATTCTGTGATGAAATGATAGGCTGAAAATCAAAAAGAGTTAAGTTGGGCTGATCTGAAAGTCCTACAATAATTCCATGTTGCAGAGCATTTATCTGATCTTTCACTGTTTTATTATCCTTTCCCTTGCATTTCTTTTTTGCTTCCATTTCTTTCCTTATCTCACTGATATTTTACAGCCTTAAAGCTAAACCAGCAGTGCCAATGCAGCATTGATCTTCCAAGAGTAGTATATCCCTGCCAACCACAAATTAAGGTCAAGTGTATGCATAAATTAAGGTCCGCCAATAGTCACAACTTCCTGACATTTTGACTAGTCCCAACCCTGGAAGCAGCTCTGAAGTCAGCCAGCTGACTGCAATGATAAAAAATCATACCCAGCTAGCAAGCAGGAGCTCCTTACTCTGTCTCTAAACTCATAAGAAATTTCTGTGAGCTAGGAAAATCACTCAATACCTATGCATAGGTTTCATCTACAGTCTATAGCTGAAGTTGAGGTGAAAGATTTCATTTGCACATGTTCTCATTTTATACATTCTGTCCTAATTTTAAAGTTTGCTCATAAGTTGTCTGTAGATGGATGACGATACACTCTTTTCCCTGTGAATAATATCATAGTATTTGACATATGGGGCATATATTTGTGGTCAGAAATACTGTGGGAAAGTGCAGCACAGTACCACTAACCCAGCTGAAGAGAAGGTAGCCAGTCTTTTTCCCTCAAAAGCAGGGGCAGATTTTCTCCCATCTCAGGAGTACCTTCTATCTTTTCATAGTCACCATCATCTGCTCATTATGTGGCTGGTTTTAGGAACTGGGTTACAACTGAAAATCATGATTGGTATCTTTGAAGTGAAAATATCTGCTATTTCTGATGGGTATTTCTAACTTTCCTTCAAGCATTCCCTGCAAATTTGACAGAAAAAATCTAAATAAACTGTTGGTGTTGCACAGATGCAGGCACAACCTATTATTTCACTTCCTCAGTTTCCTCACACATAAGTAAAAGAGAGACCAAATATCAGAACAGTGGGAAAGAAGGAATAGTAAAGTTTTTCTATATTTAGAAGGATGGAGATATAGATTATGTAGTTTATGATGGCAAACCCCTGTGCTCTTCCATTTGAAGTCCTTAGCTTCTTTATGATACGGTCTATTTAGAAGTTAGAATTCCTTATCCTCTACAAAGGTATTTTTCGGACTACAGATTTTGGTGCAGAAGTGCTGCTGAGATTCTGTAGGGGTTGGGAGGACATTGCAGAAATAAAGCCCTGTTGGAAGCTGATTATATTTGTGATTATAAGAAAAATTCCCCAAGAGATCTTTGTAGGCGGAACTAGCAACGATAAAGACAGGAAGGTTTAATTATATGTACTATTCTTCTGCTCTGTACAATGTAATCTTGACAGACAGTGCAGATTATCTGTAACATTTCTTTTTTTTTTTTTTAAATTTATTTTCAGTGTATGCATATCATCTGCCAGGAACAAAAAAAAAATCTTCCAAAGCTACAGTGCTACAGCTAAAGATGTAGGGGAAGAAGGGAGGCAATACTGAAGTACACCTCTTTCTTTTCTGGTTAATTATAGGAGAGCCATTGTCTGCTTAGGATGTCAATGCCTTTAAGAAGACAATTACTACTAAAAACTGGAGTTGGTTTCTCATCTCTCCTCAAGGAGAAATGGCTTATTATGGAAGCACATAATTCACACTAGGGTTGTGATTTTCAGGAGGTATTTTCATTGTAAGTAGAAGCTTCATTCCACTACTGAGTGCCCCTCCCATAGGACCATTAGGGACAGAGGATCCCCAAAGCATCTGCTTGAGAAAGAATTTAAATGGCTTCATAATGAAAATGCATGTAAATGAGAATAAGTTCAACCATTCCTCATTGTTTTCACAACGGAAAAAAAAAGTAATACAGGATACAACATTTCATTCTCCACATTATAGTAAAGCATGAACATAAAAAGCCATGACACAAAACTTCAGCATATAAACCAAGGACCCATTTAAAAAGCTAATGACTTTCTGTGGATCCTCAAAATCCATGCAGAGAAAAGGCCTTTCGAGCTACAAAGCAAATCACAAAGCTACTTCTAAATTTTAAAAAAAAAAAAAAAAAAAAAAAAAAAAAAAAAAAAAAAGAAAAAAAAAAGAGAAGCTCTGTGATAACTACAGAAAGAAGGCACCACTATACATTGCTGCACACAATACAGATTGCATGGCTGAGGTCCTCAAAGGCATTTATACATATGACTCAAATGTAAACTTTAAATAGTAGTGAATAGACCAACATACTGTCACATACAATCTAGACAATCTGTCACGAGTTCCTACTCCATGTGTGTTTAATTCTGTATCTAACATCTTCTCAGCACATCACTTGTCAATGATGTCTTTCTAAAAGGAACACATAGATTTAATTACATATTCAGAAAGTTTTGAGAACAAAAGAGCGTTAAGCTGGAATCTAATTTCTTTCATTTCCCACATTTACTCCAAAGAAGATGACAATAACAATACTGGAAGACCGCACACCTTGCACAATAAATGGCTGACTTCTATTTTAAATCACAAATCAATGTTAATTGATTTGTGTTCCAGTAACCCAATAAATAATAAATATCCTTCCATAATTTGAAATAAAGAGTGACATAATAATATCTCTGAAGATGCTTGTCCATTTTCCTGGAAGAATTTTAGGGCGGAATCAGTGGAGCAGTGGTAAGAAAAGTATGCATTAAAAATACCTGACGCAAAGTATCCCAAGAAGACAGTAAAAACTGTGCTGTAGAATTATTACATGAACTTCTTCACATCCTAAAAATGCACATCAAATGTAAAGTTATCTCTTATGTACAGAAGAAACAGCAAAACAGTTTTTGTGGCATCTGCTTGCTAGGTACACAGTATCATCCTATTCCCACTCTCGTTCCAGAATAAAGTATCCACATTAGGAAGTTTTACTGGCAAAACCATATGTTTAATTGTAATATTATTCTCCAAATAATACTAGGAAAACAAGCAGGACAAAGACTTCCTGAAGTACATGTCTTCAGAGACAGATGTAAATACATGACTGGGGGGGCCTACAAATTAGACATGAATATGAGCCAGCCATGTGCCATAAGTTGCCATATCCCCGTGATGGCACCAATAGACCAGTGTGGAAGCTAACAATCATGTTTACTTTGGTCTTCAAAGCTGTACTCTTTGTCATCAAAGGAAACTTCTATATTGTAGTAATTTGCTTGTAAATGGCTAGGACAAATTAAGGCCTGCCTCATATCAGCAACATGCTGTTCAAAGGCGCTAGGCCACAGTATCAACAGGCACAAAGGGTGGTTGGACACTGAGGAATGATCCACCATATGAAAACACCAAAACAGTCTACATCAGTAAGGCATACCTAAAGGAAGAGCTGTGAAATTCCTGGAATTACTATTAACAACAATTCTGAGTCATAGCATCCACAACACAATTCGGACTTTTGATAACAGCTCACTCGCTCGCCTACATAATTATTTTAAAAGACAAGTCAAGCTACAGATGGAACTGAAAATGCTGGCAGAAAGTTAAATACACCCATCATATTGTCAGATACATCAGGGAAAACACCACTGTTGTTTGACTTATCAAACCAGCAAACACAATAGCCTGGCAAATTCAGTGAAATGCCTAAATATTTAAGTATTTGTAAGGTATTGTAGAGAAGCCCATCATAGCAGAATGTGACCACTCTCTTTACTCTCTCTACTTCCAAAATATTTTTGCAAACATAAAGAAATTCTTTAGGGAAGGTAATTTCTTTCAATATTTCTAATTGCACAATCAGCTCACCGATATTTTATAGTCCAGGCTTCCAGCAATGTTTTATAGTGTAGGTTTAAGATATTAATTTTTTTTCCTTTTCAAGCACAGGCGTATAAATTTACCCTTGTATCTATAAAGATAGACACTCACCAAACTGAACCTGATGAGCGAACATGCAGAATTCTCAATGATTTATACTTTTCATGTTCATAAAGATGAAAGACAAACCTTTGAGATGCATCCTCCTAAGAAAACTATAGTATGGAATTCAAATACATATTAAAATAAGTGGTTCTGTAATGAATATTACCAAACACAGTCTCTCAGCTCTATAATAAATCCTAGACTAGATTATATGACTGAAAAGGAAAGATTAGATGTTTATACAATCATGATTTAAGCGTTCAGTTAGATATCAAATTCCAACAATAATAATAATCCATATGCTGATGCCACTTTAATAGGGAAATTATAGGTAATATCTATCATATTTTAAACAAAGCTGAGGTCCATTTCATCACTATTTTCACAACCAACACTGTGTCTTCCTACAATTGCAAGGTCTTTCCAAGTGATCTCTGTGACAAGAATTTGAAAATACAGGTCAGACAAAATGTTTTGAGGTACATTCTGCAGAACTGCTATGCACTTTGCGTTAAGCACTAATATATTACCAGTCGATTGAGAAGTTTTAATCTTCAGTCTACCTGGTCTGAAATATTCTTTACTGCCACACTGCATTCTCTGTCAGGGATAGCTGCTTGGGTACAGATGCGCTTTTGCAGTATAGAGTTCTGGATGCCCTAGGAATGTTTTCCCAAAACTCCACAGTCTAGTAATGTGTTTTCTGGTATTATCTATTTCAGAAAGAGCTTCTAACTTTATTCTGCGTACTGCACAAGCATAGACAGCCATTTCAAGATATCAATTTTCTCTGCCTCCTGATCAGTCCTTACACAGTCTTTTATTTATTCCTATAAAACAAGAGCAATTTTGAGTTTAATGATCTCTTAGGACAGTCTGTAGAAATTCTTTGAAATCTGGACACTCATGGACATGTCATGACCAATACTAAAATGCAAGGAATAACTGCTGCCTTTTTTCAAAATGCCCATTTTTGCAGTTCTTAGTGGTGACTCCTAGTCACAACGGTGATAAAAGTCAATAAAAATTGTCTGCAAATATGGCTTATACTTTGTGGGCTGATGTAAAATTTCACCTCCCTTTCATTTTTTAAGATTTCATCAGCTGATTAGTGGGTTGGAGCACTTAACATCAGGAAATAGTAAGGTAGTACACTTACAACAACATAAATGTTGAAGAAGATTCCAAATTATAAGTAGCCAGAAGCAAACAGCAGAAAAACAATTTATCAGCCTCTGACACAGACTTATTTTTATTCACAATACCTCCCTGTTGATCAACGAGATGTTATAAAATCTACAGTCCAAACTATGATGAAGCTATTTAGTGGAAAGAAAAAGGTTCTTTCTGTCAAATGTATGAACCCCCCAAACGAGCCATTAGAAGAGATCCAAGTACTGAGGCTTGCTCTAGGCTATTGTAAAATATTTAAATTTTAGCATTTTATTTCTAGCTACTGCTTACTTAGCAAAATTCTATGTAGAAAGTTTTTTGCAGTGATATTAAAAAAAAATAACAAAATCAAAAAAACCCTAAAATATTTCCACATCATTAACAATATTATTGAAATACGAAAGTTGCATTCCTTAGCTGATGCAAACTGACAGAGTTCTACTCAACTCCGTTTTCTGCATCCTGTTAAAATTGTTGTGCTTCATGTCCCAGAGTTTACTCCTACATGTTCTGTGGACTGGACCAATTTAGTTTTGTAACCAAATGAATTTATACTTTGCAAGTGCTTCATCTTATGGCTTTCAATATATTCTCCATCAGCTTAAGCGGTTTTTCTTCACATTTTTCAGAGTTAACTTCCAAGTTCCTTAACGTTGTGTCTTACATTTAAAATCTGTCTGTGACTTTGCAGTCAGAATAATATTCATGTAGTTAAGAGGTGAACAAACTTGATTTTTAATAGAAGACAGGTGAATTTGTAAATGTTTCATTCCTGCATCACAAAAACAATCCAGAGTATAATAATTTCAAAGTTTAATGTATGTTATATATAGTCTCTCCTTGAGTGAAAAAATAAACCTGGTTATGATAATGTCCACAATAACATTTATTAGACGACTTGCCTTAAAAAGTCCAAGAAAATTAATAGTTTGAAATTTCAGATAACATCCCCTCTATTCATTGCGATACTCGGAGGAGTTGAAGGCAAACTTATTGCTTTAACATAAAAGAAATTAAACTAATAAATGTTTTTCTGAAGAGAGGCAATTACATTTAAGAAAGTAAAAAAGGTGGTTTCCAAGCAACTATGTTCAGCCTACATACATTGTCTATTCATAACCTCTAGCAGAGTACAGGAAATGACAGGCTGTCACTACAGAACAGAGACATGCAGAATTATGTCATTTCTTTCCTGCATTACCTCCTACAGGAGAGATATCAATTATATCCTACATACATTGATTAGGTTAAATAACTTGAGTAAGTTTGAAACATTGGGGTGTCTCAGAGTAGCTGCATAGTGCGGTGAGAATGCTTCCAAGAATATAGTGACTTACCTCTAAAACATCACTACTGTCTGTAGGTTGGACAAACATCTCTTGCATCACCCTCTGGCTAAAGACAGGACTGTGTTCTCCCAGAGTTTCAGAGACAGAATTAGCATTTCAGTTTGGCCCATCAATGTTGTCATTTACAAGTCATTGTCTCAATCCTGCAATTATAGCAGATGGGCAGATTGTTGTGCCAGCATGAAACACCATTAACTTCACTGACAGTCTGCATGGGTGTAACCTTCAGTTTATACACAGAAAATTGGAGGAGTGGGGACTATGATTATTTTTTCTGGGCATTTAATAAATGACAGTATCACACTTTTCAAATGGTCCACCCTTGGGAACTTTCTGAACGCATGACAGAATCAAGGCCTAAATGAAGTCAATAAGAATTCTACTGTTAACTTCTGTGACAACTTCATTGATTTCTTTATAATCTTTATGTCTAAAAGAACTATGAGGTTAGGGGACACTTATTTCCAAAATCAAATTCAGAAAAAAAAATTTAAAAAAGAAAATCTTGAAAACTTGAAAACTGATATTGTTGTAATTTTATTGATATGAACTGATTCCTCTGTTACAATGATGACAAAAGCACTTGAACATGTACTCAGCCAGCATGTATCTCACTGTCAGCAGCAAACAGATTCTGTAAAATAGAATTTGAAATTTTCTAAAAACATTTCATTTGACAGTTTTGTCTTTTTCTCATGTTTTCCAAATAGATTCCTCTTTTCATAGGCCAAAAGGAATAAAGAAATGTAAAAATATTTGGTCTATTAGTTGGTAAACTGAAGGAAAAGAAGGCATGCTCTTTCTTCTGTATTTCATTAAAACGACAAAGGAACAAACATGATTAAATAATCAGAAAGATATAGAAATAAGAATACCAGTGTTTGCTTGTCTTTAGAATGTAAACTCTACTCTGCACTTTCATCCATTTTTTCCTGCTCTGATTGCAGAAAAACTCTTTCAAACATATTTTCTTTTCCTTTTTATTACATTCATGCAAGTTTGTCCAGTCAGGAAAAACCTACCCCTCTTCAACTGCAGGAACAGAAATATTTCCCACTCTGTTTTTTGTGAAGATCTGCAAATCCCATACAGAGTCCAGGCTCTGTAAACATCACTACTCAAGGATTTAGAGAAAGGCCAGGCACGTGGGATCTGTTTAGAGGAGCAACAGAAGCTACATTTACCCTAACACAAAATGCTGTCTGCACAGAAAATCACTTTTCTTCTCAGATGGCAAGAAAAGCTGCTTTCTAGGACTCCACACAACACTGATTGGCTGCTTAGGTCATGCATAGGAAGCAGGCATCTTCTTGCACCTGTATTCTGTTTCAAAGAATACATTTTGAAAGCAATTTAACTCTAGTTATCATTAATGTTCTGGAGTTCTGGGCTCCCCAGTTCAAGAAGAACGGGGAACTGTTGGAGAGGGTAGAGCAAAGGGCAACGAAGATGATTAGGGGACTAGAACATCTGTCGTACAAGGAAAGGCTCAGGGACTTGAGTCTTTTTAGTCTGGAGAAGAGAAGACTGGTGATCTGATCAATGCCTATAATACGTGAAAGGTGGGTATCAAGAAAACAGTCTTTTTTCAGTGGTGCCTGGTGACAGGACAAGAGCTAACAGGCACAAATTTGAACATAGAAAGTTCCATCTAAATGTGAGGAGGAACTTCTTCACATTGACTGTGGCAGAGCACTGGAACAGGCTGCCCAGAGAGGTGGTGGAGTCTCCATCTCTTGGGGACACTCCAAACCCACCTGGACATGTTCCTGTACAACCTGCTCTAGGTGGACCTGCTTTGGCAGGGGAAGTGGATTAGATGATCTCCAGAGTTCCCTTCCAGACCCATATCATTCTGTGATTCTACAATGTTGGGAATACTGTAACAAACAATTTTTCTGGAGCAAACAGACCAAACTATGAGGATTTGAAGAGGGCTGGGTGGGGAAATGTTCAGCTATATAAGGAAGCATTACTTCCTGCTGGACTTCTGAATTTACTGTTAATATCTGATGAATTAGTTTTACCTAATTACTAGTGATCATGTATTTCTGGAACTAGCAGAATGCATTATTTAACTATACAATTGTATACATTCGGTGATTCATTTATCATACTGAAAAACTAAAATTAGTCTACAGAAGGTTAATCACTAAAAGTAGATCTCAGAAATACCTGAGAAATTACTACTGGCTTACATGCAAGTTTTTAATCAAGTTAGTCATCCTCTATGAAGAAGAGAAATGACTATAGTCATTTTAATAATGCTCCTTCTCATCAAAAAATAGATACCTCAAAATTTTGCTTGAGCCCTTGACAAGTCAAGGGAAGTGGATGGTATTAAATGAATGATAGTGTGTTTTTTCTTACAAAGAATAGGGATAGATCCCAGAGAGGAGAGGGGAGAACATAAAGAAAAGTCAATGGAATCAACAGTGACTGCATGTTCAAAGGAAAAGATGTTAATAAGTGATAAAGGATGAGAGAGTAACCATTGACCACAGGGTGCAGAAGAGGCTAACATGAGATTACAGAAATCACTAGTTCATCATGCACAAAAATCCTCTCACAGCTACCTAAGTTTTTCTACAATTTTTGTGATTTGTTTCTACTTCAAAAATTAAAATAGTAGATAAACCATTAACATCTTCCACATACTGCAAAACATTTTCCCTCCTTCCCACTAGTGGCAATGCTTCATGGTCACCTCCTTGTAGAGTCATTAAGTACATACAATATGCATACTATTCAGTCACGAAGTGGGACACAGTCCACGCCCTGGACTACCTCTTCAGCACAACTCATGGTGAACTACTCGATCCTTTGCAAGAATAAGTGGTTGTACAGATAATTCTGGCTACCCTGAAGAAGCCAAAAATATGCTCTTCAGCAGAAATACATACAACAGAGAGACGATGTGAAATATTGTCTTAAACCTAGGTATTTCCATTTTTTGCTAGTTAGGTTATGATTAGGAGCATCTAAGGAAACTCTTCTGAGGGTTAGTTCAGCCAAGACGTGTAACAGTTCCATTATTATAAAAAAATGGCTAGTCTGCTTGCTTTTCTGTCACCAGTAAGTTGGCAATTCAAATGTAGAAACAGAATTACTTTCTCTTAAAGTACCAAAATAGCTTTAAAATAAAAAACATTATACCTGAATTTTTATTTCAGATGAACTGCATAAAAGTAAATTTCCTAGATTTGCAGAAGTGTAGTCTTAACTCAGAGTGAGGCAAAGATGCAAACCCAATAGAGAACATCTGGGTAACAGCTGTTGCTATGAAAGGACCAGCAGAATATTTTTTTCAAACATTTATTTAAACAGTAGAAGAATTCAGAAGGTGTACAAAAAAACTTAAAAAAAAAAAAAAAAAGGCAAGCAAGAGCAAACAGCAGGAAATTTGTTCCTTCTGTGCTCTCATTATTATTTTTTAAGTTATTACAGATTTACTGCTGCTGAGAAAGTCTTTTATTCTAATTAGAGATGAACTAGTGGTGTGCATCAGTAGCAGCTGTTGCAGAGTCACTCTCCTGTTCTCAGTTATTAGCCCAGGTGGTGAACTGGAGAAAAAATAAAACAAAAGATGACAAAAAGTGTTCTCCCTGCTCTTCTAAGTTTCTGAACACCATTTTCACAGAGAAAAAAAAAATAACTGGTGTTCAACTTTAAGCTCTTTTCACCACACTGGACCTAGGACTCAAGAAAAACTGAGCATAAAATCTTTTCAGAGCATCAAGTCTCCAGTTTAGAGTTGGTTTCACTTAACTTGCAGGGAATCCATTTTATTGATAGGCTCCTGAGTGCTAATAGTCTCAAATGGATCTTCTCCAACTTATAATGCAGACTAGAATGTCACAGGTCTGGAAGACAGATCTAACTACCTCCTTATGACAGGCCATTCACCCCCAGGCAGCTAAACTTCAGAAACAACATAGATACCAGGTGGCAACTTAAGTTATCCTGTCTTTCTTCTTCTATCTTCTCCTATTTATCTCTCCTCATTCTTTTTTTTTTCTTCCTAATTTGGGGGAATTTTGAACAATGATAGAGACTTCTATGCTGAAAAATGAAGAAAAAATAAACTTTTGAACTTTGTTAAATATCAGTGTATTAGATTAGAACTGTGTTAACTATTACAAAAGAAAGTCCCAGAGATCTGCCTTCTCAGTATTAAACTAAATTACATCTCTGCAAACTGCAACATGCATTTTTATCTCTAATGGGCATAGATTAAGATGTAGCCTCCAAATATCTCATGCTTAGTTCATTAATGGATCTGTAAATTTAAACAAGGATATTGAGTTCAGCCCAACAGCAGACAGAGAGTACAAATCTTTCAAGTATTCTGTATGAATGGACCCACTTTCTCATCATGCGCTACATGGAAATTATTGGGTCTATCATTATGCAGCATTCCTTGGGTCAGGAAAAGCAGAACTCCTTGAAATGAAAGCCTTGGGAAAAGACACAATGTATAATTCTCAGTCTTCTTGTTTGGGCTTCTCTTCTAAAGTTAATCAGTAAATGTATCATAACCAATCCTTTCCAGTAAAAGCTTTCAGTCCTACGTTTTTGACCTAGTCACAAAACTGTGTTGAAAAATTCTTGTACAGCTTCAATTCTGAATGAGAGAATAATTCTGAATAGTTTTCAAAAATACCCCCTGCCATAAGACATTTAGCCCAATGTAAGCCAAACACCAAGCAGAGATGGCTCTTGTAAGGAATATAAGACTTGAAGTTGCTCAGTTACAGACAAAATAATCTGAGTTAACTCTTGTGTCTCTGACACTTTAAAAGCAAAGACAAAGCCAGCCATGTTTCAGGTGTGAGTAGAATGAGCAGGAATGTATACAAGTTAATTAAACAGTACTAGGCAATGTTCCTGGGAGCTGGAATTTGACCATCTGTTCCTTTTGGTTGATAGAATGGTGCCTGGACCTGTGACAACCAGTACTTTCGCAAACAACAACAGGTTTGTGATCTAGCACAGGCCAGAGATTTTTCCTAGTGGGTAGTTTGGATGTGACTATCCTGGTTTGGCCAGTAAGAGAATTCAATAGCACAGACACAGGCCACTCCATACCAGTTGGCATCAATGCTAAAGGTTAGGCACAAGCATGTTTATTTTGCCATCACAGTATATGTGAGTTGTACTTTTTGTGAATATTCAGATAGTAGTACTCAATGATCAGTAATACTGAAGGTTGCTGATAAGTCTAACATTTATTATGGGCATATACACCACTCTGTTGTCCTAAGTGGCTCCACAGTACTCAGGTTATTATTCATGTGTTAATTTTCAGTGTGCTTCTGTGAAAACCACTTGATGCTGAATTTCGCTTCTTAGTGTTTTTACCACTTTCTACCACCTTTAATTAAATGCCAGACTAGCAGCTTTAGCTTTAGTGGATGTTTTGAAATGTGTTAATATCAACATAGTGTCTTTTTGAAGAAGCGATAAACTGTTATTGATGAAACGGTTTGAGAACTAGTTCCCCCACTTCAGAAAGTGATCAAGCACAGTTTGCATCATGCCTTCCAGGCTCTTGCAACTATTCAGGAGTAAACATTAGTGAGCAAAAAAGCTATGGTGTACTGCTACAGAATTGAATATGGCAAGAATTCTATTCAGTACATCAAAAAATATGCATCACAACCATTTGACTTTTAAGTGTCAAATGCCTTAGCCTGGCCAAGACTTCATTCTCACTCAATCTCAAAAATTATGTGCTTCAGATTAAAACAATTTGTTCCTAAAGAACAAGATATATTTTCTATATAAATAAAACACAATCATCAGAGGGTGGAAGAAGACAATATCATTGGCCCAGTGACTGCCATCTAGTGTTCCAGGATCAGATGCTGTGTTTTTTTTCTGAAATTAATCTTTTACAGCGCTTACTTCAATTCTTATAATGGTCTCAAGTAGTAGGGGTAGGCCTCTGAAATCTTCCTGTTGAAGGAATTTTATAGTTGATGTCCTTGCTCAGTCTGCTGTTGGACAAGAGGTAGTAGCCCAGACAGGTCTTTAAATGATCCACTAAAGCAAAAACCCTGTTTCCACAAGAGAAAGTAAGATAATTCTATGAAAATTTGTAGTTTACTCCATATGGTGCTTTCCTCTGATGTCATAAATAGATAAATCCTGGAAGAGCACTGCTGTTTTTTTCCTTCTGAGTTCTATTCTCATACTTTTGTTTGTATGATGCTCTAACACTCATTTCCCAAGCTTGTGACGTTACTACATGATATGAGGTTTGAAAGCCCACAATATCATAGGCTGCAACTGACTGTATGAGAGAGGTGCTCTTCCTTTGTAAAACCAAGATCTGGAAAGTCCTTCTCTATAGGACTCCAGATCACATATTGTCTTCTCATGGTTGTAAGTTAAAAGCCTACTAATAAGGGCTACTTTGTGGGATGTTATTCATCCATCACACAGAGAGGTTTCACTCTTTGTCCTCCTCAGAACACTTCATCTTTTAAAGTCTCCTCTGGATTAACAGGCAATAAAAATACTTTGGTATGTTTATAAGAGTTTTTAAAAAATCCTTTGATGATTCATATCCTCATCTAACAAAATATCACCCACTGTATTCATAGCAAAGAAAACAAATGAGTTTGTCAGTTCTTGAGAAAGCTGCTGTCCACAAATAGCCACTTCATTAGACAAAAAAAGAAAGAACTAGAAGGATAATTATCATCAGACAGTAACACAGAAACCTGGTCATAACATTTTTGTTTCGTAGTATCATGGCAGCAATGTTTTAAAGAGTAAAAGGCACTCTAACAGTTTGATAGGCTACAAAAATCAACATCCCTCTTTCAGTACTAAGTAAATCCTGTCTTAGTATAAACCCCACTGGAATATTAATCCCCAAAACCAGAAAGATTTTGCCTATATCATCTTGAGTACCTGAAAAAAACCGTCATAGAAAGCCCAGTAAAAAACTAGGCGAGTGATAAGATTATTTTTTTTTTAAGACTGCTACAAATACTAACTCTAATAAATATTTCCCTAGTTTGAGTTCTTTCATATGCACTGATTTTGGTCCACTTCATACAGAAGTGAACGCATAATCAGGTCTGTGGCCCATTTCCTCTCTAAAGATTCACCTGTCTTGATTCAGGTGGCCTTCATTTCCCCCTGCATCCAAGCCAGACTCCAGCCAGATTTACCACACCACCAGATCTGGAAGCATAAAGCAGGCCTACACAAGAGGTTCTGGGATTAAATTTTACTTTTACAACAGTTTTTCAAATAACTTGCAGGGCTGGAATGTAAATGGTAAGAACAGAATCAATGGGGGGACAAAAAACCCCAACATTCCGTACAACCAGTTAATAATATACAGTTTCTCTACTAGCTGCACATTTAATCCTTTTATGAGTACCCCTGCATTACCTAACATACATCTTCCCTTCTCCAGATTTATTAACATCACAATTTTTAAAGATAAGCCAGTCATCTAAAATCCAGCATGATACACAGGCACAAGGCTGTAAAGTGTCTCTCTGCAAGGCATATGTTCCTTTGTTTATAGAGATTAAATGCAAGGAGTGGCACTTTTTAAAGCACAAAACATTTCTCCAGCCAACCTAATAATAGGATATTATGCATTTTCTCAGCAGCATGCAAAAGGATGGTACTTTCAAAATAATGAATAATAAAATATGGAACTATAGTAACAAAAACAGAAATGGCAAGCATATACTGGATGGGACTAGGAATAATGCAAAAGCATGCTTTTTATTGCACAGTAGACTATACAAAGGTGCAGTACATGGGACTGTTCCTGAGTGCTGCTGGTCTGCTTGTAGAGCTTTGCCACCCCAAACCACAGTGGGGCAAGATTCAGGCATGTATCGCCTGTCAGATTCTTCATGTCCCATTCCCTTCCTTCCCAGGGGTGGGAAGGGATAAAAGGAGGCCTGCATGAAAGCACTGGCTGGAAGAAAACTGGACCATATACTGTCTTGTGAGCAGGGAATCAGGACCTCTGCCATTACATGATAACAGGAGATGGAATGCCAGTTAGGGAACACACGCATCATCTTCCAACGCACAGTATGAAAATACTTCTCTTCAAAGAATGCTCCAAAAACATAAATGTTGAAGAAATCCATTTTTCTTATCAAAGTCAGCTTTCCTCCAGACCTTTCATGATCACATAATCACTTGAAAAACATGATGGAAGGGATTGTGTACTGTTATTGATTTATCTTAAATCTCCAATATTTACATGGGCTAACTGAAAAGCTTGTTCTCTTTGGTGTTTAATCATTCCTGTTATATATGCACATTTCTGAACTTAGGGAGCAGGGGGAAGCCTTTTGACCTTTATGACAAGTTGATCCAAATTCTTTTGTGACAGAACTGCATTTACTTCAGTTAAGTCACAGGAAGGAGGAATTTGGTTTGCTGCATTCTTTCCACCAAGAGAACTGGCAGCCTCAGAATTTCAAAATCTGGTTTCCTGGTTTCTCAGTTTCTCTCTCCCTGAAGGCCTCAGCCTCAGATTGACTCACGTTAACTTGGTTTTACCCTACAATCGACACAAGTAACATGAAAAAGTCAAGCAAACAATACATCTGCTTGGGAGAAAAGAAAAAACCTACAATCTGTGATACTGTTTATAAACTGGAATAAAAAATATATCTAGGCATCATGAAGAGGGACATACCACAGACAGGAGAGATACGTACTACTAGCAGAACTGGAAAACTTTGTATGATTTTATATGGCACATGGGGTTTTTTCCTCATAGACTTGCCAACAGGTTTGTGGGGTTTTTCAGCAGATTTGCTATTACTTAGCAGCTCCACCCCCAATCAGTAAGCACCTATGTTTTCATAGTGATCCAGAAATATATTATTGTCATCGAGGTTGGAAAGGAAAAGCTAGCACAACAAATGCAGCCCAACTTTTACTCTGGACTAAATATATACTGAATAACATACATCAGGAGAAGCCATCTAGAGCAAACAAAAAAATAAATGTGGACTTGTTAAAAGCAGAATATATCAGGCAAATCAAGTGAAATCGGCATGTAACACAAAGCTTGGTATCAACAGATAAGCTAGTCACCAGTATGAGTTATATGATTGGAAGAACAAGTAGTACCCACCAATATAGAATAAAGTAGGTTTCTCATCTTCTAGAGGAATCTTCTCTCATGACTCAGTACAAGGATCAGTAAAAAAATATGACAGGTACAATACATTTTCTTACCTTCAAGGAAGTAGTATAATGCATGGTGACCTTCTCTTCCCTGTTACTCTGCAAAACAGCAAGAACTTCCCAAAGGAAAATAAATTAAAAAAAATATATATATAATTATGCAGGAGGTAAATACTTTGGTCCTTGTCAGTAAGATATTGCAATAATCAGATTTCCATGGGAAGCCATATTTGTTCTGGATATTTCAAATTTTGAGACTCTGTAAATCATGTAATGTAGTGCATCTGACCAGTCTATTGCACCTGAACAGGAGGCACAAAGAATCCTGGGAACTGTAAAATTGGTGTGCATAGCATCAAAGAGAGACATGTTTGAGCAGATCAGAAACAGGACCAGATAGCAGCAGGGGACCAGATGACAATAGAACTACTTTCACAAATACAAGTTCTCTTTGCTATTAGGCACACCATTACATGGGCATTTTTTGGCCCTGCACAAGTTACTTTTTCTTCAAAAGGGACCTCAGGGCAAAATGAGTCCTCTGAGTCCTACAGTTTCAAAAAGATTAGCTGAACAGGTAACGGCACTTTGCAAGTAAGATGTATTTTGTATGTGTCTGCATATATACTGTGCAACCTGCAACAAATGGTCTAGTAAAAGCGATCAAAAAGCCATGTATACTATCAAAACTAATATGACCAAATAAGATGCTAGATTTAAACACAGGGCTTGTGCTAGTCATAAAGAAAGTTTGCAGTTGACAAGTTCAGAAGAGGCAGTAAAATTGTCATAATCTACTACTTTAGCTCTATCAGAGTCCTAAAAAAATATTTACTATTGCTGCCACCACTGAGAGATGAATCAGCAACTACTACTAGGGGAAGGATGAGAAGAAAAATGATCCCTCTCAGTAGCCATAAATATCTTCCTTTCCCTTGAGAAATAGCAAGCTTGACTTTCCAGGACTTCCTCTTTGATCTGCAGCCCAGTTATGACCCTTCTCTTTCATTAAGAGTACCAGAAACAGTTGCATCCAAATTTGGTTTCAGTCTTCCACCATCTGGATGGCAAAATTGCTTTCCAGGTATGCCACTAAAAAGTTTTGAGCCAGACATTTCTAAATTCAAACGACAGCAGAGAAACATAAACCTAGAAAAGATCTTCAGCATAGAGTCAAACATACTTATTAAAATCTCACTTTTAGAGCTACATTACTAAACACCAATGCAATATTTAAGTTAAATTATTGCTTGTTTCCTATTGGAAATTGAGATTATTATCTCAATTATCTTCACTATTTGAACTAGCAATGATTTACTGAGTAATAGTATCCAATGACTTTCTGCTTACAGAGATGATTTCCCATTATTTCACTGGCCTGAATATTTCTGGCCAGAACACTGCACATTCATGAAAAAGATCATTACAAAAAGAAATTGCTCCATCCCTCTCAAAGAATTATTTCCCTCATGCACATGCACATGCTCCCAAACACAGAGAAAAAAATTTTTGGACATTATTTTTTCTACTACAGTTATAATCACAGTGGATTACCAACATTTTTACTATTGTGTCTTAAAATACTAAGGAAAAGTAATTCTCTTTAAGAAAATTTGGAAGCTGCAAAAATTTAATATTGATCTCAACTCTAGCAATTCCAGTCATAACTTTATCGCATTCCCAATCATAGAATAATAGAATCATATGGGGTTGGAAGGGACCTCTGGAGATCATCTAGTCCAACCTCCCGCTAGAGCAGGTCTACCTAGAGCACGTTGCACAGGATCTTGTCCAGGCAGGTTTTGAATGTCTCCAGAGAAGGAGACTACACCACCTCTCTGGGCAGCCTGTTCCAGTGCTCCACCACTCTCACAGTAAAGAAGGTCCTCCTCATGTTTAGGTGGAACTTCTTATACTCAAGTTTGTGCCCATTTCCTCTTGTCCTGTCACTGGGCACCGTTGAGAAAAGACCAGCCCCGTCGTCCTGACTCCCTCCCTTTAAGTATTTAAAAGCATTGATCAGATCCCCCCTCAGCCTTCTCTTCTTTAGACTAAAAAGACCCAAGTCCCTCAGCCTCTCTTCATAAGAGAGATGCTCCAGGCCCTTAATCATCTTTGTGGCCCTTTGCTGTACCCTCTCCAGCAGTTCCCTGTCCTTCTTGAACTGAGGGGCCCAGAACTGGACACAGTACTCCAGATGGGGCCTCACCAGGGCAGAGTAGAGGGGCAGGATGACCTCCTTCAACCTGCTGGCCACGCTCTTCTTGATGCACCCCAGGATGCCATTCTGGTAACTCTCCAGTTATGTCCATACTCCCATATTCCTAGTATCAGATGGTATTATGTTTTATTTTCGCTTCATTCCAAAAGTTTCATAGTGCCTTTCACAAGTAATTTCAAAGTTTTCCAGTTACCACCCAACTTATTAATTAGAGAAGCACACTGTCAAGGACTTTTAACCTGGACTGCTTTGATTTAAAAACAAGTCAAAATTAAATAAACAAGCTGTCATAAAAGGCAAAATCTAACAAAGATTCCAACCAAGGAACATCTTTAAGTACACAAAGAGGACTGATCCCTATACAGCAAAGTCCTGGGTCCTTTAAGCACATGTTTAAGTTAAACTGTCCCCAGCATGATGTAAGAATTTGTTCAAATTCTTTTCAACATTAGTAATACAAATAATTTGCATTATTATCATTTTTGCAAATTTCCTTTTAAGGCAGCTGATAAGAGAGGAGGCAGAAATTAGGTTAATACACACAGGATGAGAGGTGTTTTTGCAAGTGCAGAACCTCAGCATGTTCTTTAAATTTTCTCATTCATGCATTCAAATTCTTATCAAATGGAAGACTGGTCACATATGTAAGTGTGCTAGAAAACAAACAAAAACCTTCCTAAACATTCGTTCTACAATTCATTTAAAAGCTTCAGCCAAGAAATCATCATTTACTTGGCTTCATACACTGCCCAAGCTGACAAAGCCAATTTTGAGAAGACAACTGAGTCTCAAGAAATGCTGTTTACAAGAAAGATATTAGACACTGGGTTGCAGCATTGATTTGACTGAAAAGTATCTGACAGCTTCTTCCAAGAATCAACTGCAAACTAACAAATTAATTCCTGCATAAATTTACTGCAAAACTTAATTTCTCAGCACTATCAGGGTTTTCTTTAGTTAACATTCTGTTACCATTTACCTTCCATTACAAAAAGAAAAAAAGCTGCATGACAGGACTGCACATGCATTTCACACAGTAAAAAATCAGGTTTTGGATGGATTTCAAAAAACAGTAATATCCTGTGAAAGGCTGAAAGTGGCAGTACCTTGGATACTGTAATTTCACCACATCTTTTCTTCTTTCATTTAAAGCAAGAAGAATCTTCTGGTGTATTTGCTGCTTCTTTTTTCTTCTTAGCTCTTCCACCACAACAGGAATGTCAGAGTTTCAGGCATAAAAGAAACCGATAAGACGTACACGCTATTATAGTTCAGCAATTTAAGAAATATCATTTGGATGTCTTTGTGGAAGTAGAAATGCTGAATAAGATTTCCTTAAAAGGTTTGCATCTGTTAGTATTGAGAAGCAAAAATGAAGCCATTATAGAAATATCCTGCCCAAAATTTGGATCACAATGTCTTTACTTACTACTGGCTGGTTTTTTCAGATCTTGTCCATCACTTTTGTATTTTAACCAATTCTGTACCTATAAAGAAAGAAGCTTCTAAGTGCATTGGTATTCTTCTCCATTACCGGTTGAAAGTTTAGCCTTCCACCCCAAGTATGGAAAAAGACTTCAAACAAAAAAGCATGTTGAATTTGCACACCTGAATGCCCCTGAAATGGGCATTCAGTTCTTCATCTTAACATCCATAAATGTTGAAGTCTTCTACTAACATAACATTTTCCACCATTACATTATTTTAAGAAACACAGGTTTAAAGAGGTTAAAAATATCAACATGGCTGTAAGTTCATGGCATAATTGGCATGCCTGCAATTTTTTATACACATTCTTTTAAGATGGAATTTTTTTGACATTTTCACTTGATTTGGACACTACCACAAGTGATATAATTCACATCTCATTTTGATGTTCTTCTCCAGTTGCCCCCTAATAACTGATGAGCTGACTCCTGGCACTTCTATCTCAACTTTCTCATTCTGGGCTGTCAAACAGAAAGCCCCATCTAGTGCACCTTTCATTAAAAAAGAAATAGCATATACAGCTTCTTGTCTCTGGGAAGGTCCAATGATTTACTGTATTAGAATAAATGATGTTCTATGTAAAACTTTTTATTTTTAGGTTTACTGAAACACAAAATCAACAGAGTATTAAAAATAAATGTTGCAAGAGCAAAAAAGATTATGTATTACAATTGAGATTAGCTCATACAGAGCTATGGGGAAAATATTGATGAAGTGAATTCCAGCCCCCATTATGTTGCAAGGTGTGTGCATGGGTGTGTGTGTATGCATGCACACATGAGCATGCAAGATTAATTTCTGAACAGGAAATGGCAGGGAGAGAAAACAGCTTTTGTTCCCTGAAGCTGGCTCCTGCTGCTGCAATCAGTGCAGGCTTTCATAACACACACAAGTATATACACACACTGCTGGGAGAAAAGCTTTTAGCATTCTGGTCCCTTCTTTTGATTTCCAAGCAAAAATAAGTAAGAAATGAGGCTGGGGGAAACAGAGGGAGAAAGAAAGGAAAGACTGGAGGCTCAACATTTTATTTGCAATTTATACCTAACGATGCTTATCTTTACAATTCCAAAATAATGGTGGCATATTGCCAATGAAAAGAAAACCCTGCTACATCTGACATATTTTATGGGTCAGTCTTTGGGTATTACACCACTAGAGAACCACAGATCATCTTGAATGCTTAAACAGCAATCCTTACTTTCTGTAAAGTTGACTTGATTTTTGCTACAGATTTTCCTTCAATGTGGGGAACATAAGAGGGCATTTGACAGTCTGGCTGTCAAAAGTATATGGCTGGAAAGTTCATGTCCCCCAGTACCACGTATTTTTAGCTGTCAACAGCAGATCCACAGTGACTGTTGCAGCTGGATGCAAGTTGGCATGGCCCATTACAGCCTTGGATGGACCACAAGGTAAAAGGGGGACAGTCTGAAAGTTGAGACAGAGAGAGTAAATGTCACACGAAGTTATCTTTCACAGTGCTCAGAAAACAAACAGGAAGGCTGACTACCTGGGTCAGTATTTGTAACATGGAAGTTTAACCTTTGTATACACCTATGATGGTATTTGTATTTCTTGACAATGCAACATAGATCAACTATTATACAGCTGCAGTATTTCCTAATCTTAAATGTCTCTATGGTGTTATTTGTATGGTTTACTCTTATTAGAGGGTTTGCAATACAGATTGAGACATTTAGATATGAACTCTTTTGAAGGCTATGTTTAGGGTTTTTCTTCACTGCACAGACTTCAGCCAGCAGCATCACTTTTTGTTACACCAGAAGTGAGGTACATAACTCTGATGTTAATTTAATTGTGGATAGAGAAAAATCAACATTTTCTCACTAATTTCCATTCCATGTTTCCTCATGAAAACTGTTGAAAGACTAAAAGCCTCCAAAGCAAAAGACCGAGAATGGAGGTGTGTGGTGCTTATGCAAACTTGATCTGAGCATTTGTATGAAAATAATCAATGACATTCCTATTCTCCTGATTCTCATACAGAGTACCTATCCCATTCCACGCCAAATGGCTTATAATTATTTAGCAATCATCTCTTTGGTTTTATGTTTGTTGTTCAGTGCAGGACCCTAAATCTAATTTATACCATTCCACTCCAACATTTCTTTGAAATCCAAATCAGTATTATCTATTGATTTTTTTTTTCAGTATAGTTGTTACTTTAATAACTAAGTGCTTTGCACAAATTAAGGTCTCAATTCAAGGGTCTATACATAGATGTTCAGTGCTATGCTATAGAAAATATGAGCTACCTGTACAACTCTGTCATATGACACAGGATCTACAGAAGATTCATGTCCTCCAGAATTGGGGAAGTTTACAGTATACCAAAAATGCCTATGTTCATGCAACCTATCTAAACTCTGTAAAGCTTATTTCATGATATTCCACCGCTTTTCTGTGGTCCCCCTCCACATTCACTATGAAGTTTTCAATTCACACAGTAAATGAGGCAGAATCCTACAATCCCTATATCTCCATATATAGCACAATTATATATGTATCAACTATTATCTGGAAAAAACAGAATGTGAGTCTGTAATTTAAGATTGTAGTATAGATTGTTTGCAAAGTGGCTGTTTTACTGGTTGGGGGTCTTTTTGGGAGGGTGGGGAAGTTGCAATCTCATCTTTGGTATCTTCGTGAGATTTTAATAAAGAAAATACATATACAAATTTATTTTAATGAAAGAAAACTGAAAACTCAAAATCCCCCATAAAATATTTTAGTGGCATCTCTGTGAGTCATACCTATGCCTCTTAAACAGAGTAACCTCAGACAGGCAGTCACCCTCCTTAAATATCTCAGTGTGTTCTACAAATACCTCCTGAGAGCAGAGGAATTGAATTTTTCACCTCCATTTCGCAACTGAGGGGCAAGTTTTCTTCCATGAATGTATGTTTTTCAACCCATGTCTCTAAATTTGGACTTTTTGCATTATTCCCTTCAACAACCTCTTGTCCCAGGCCCAGTCTGGTGCTTATTCTCTTTGTTTAATATGTCTGGTACTCAGAATCCTCCTCATAGTCCAAGCCTTTTCATCCAGACAGATTTTTTTCAACATCACGGATGTCCCAGAGTGCAATGTCATTTCTAGTTGCTTCTTGTCCTGGCCCTCTGTCTCCATAATTAGTTAAATCTAATTGTTTCCATCCTCTCTCTCTACATCGGAAGGCAAGGGGGCTCAAGAGAGCTGGGAAATATTCAAACATTGCCTTCTCCAAGCTCAGGATCAGTGCATTCCCAAGAGCAAGAAATGGAGCAAGGGAAGCAGGAGACCTTTATGGTTGAGCAGGGACCTTCTGAAAAAACTAAAGTGGAAGAAGGAAGTTTACACCGAGTGGAAGAAGGGAGTGACCGCTTGGGAGGATTACAGAGATGCTGTTAGACTATGTAGGGAAGAAACAAGGAAAGCCAAGGCCGCCTAGGAATTAAAATTGGCAAGAGATGTCAAAGTCAACAAGAAGGTGTTCTTCAATTATATTGGAGGCAAAAAGAAAACTAAAGAAAATGTGGGCCCGCTGATGAATGAGTCGGGTGCCATGGTAACAGAGGACGCAGGGAAGGCTGAGTTGCTGAATGCCTTCTTTGCCTCAGTCTTTACTGCTCGGGCCAACCCCCAGGAGCCATGGACTTTGGATGAATCAAAGAAACTCTGGATTAAGGAAGATCTTCCCTTGGTGGAGGAGGACCCAGTTAGAGATCAGTTAAGAAGGCTGGATATCCACAAGTCCATGGGTCTGGATGGGATACACCCGAGAGTGCTGAGGGAGCTGGGAGAAGTCATTGCTGGGCCACTCTCCATCATCTTTGAGAGGTCCTGGAGAACAGGCGAGGTGCCTGAGGACTGGAGAAAGGCTAATGTCATCCCAGTCTTCAAAAAGGGCAAGAAGGAGGACCCGGGAAATTACAGACTGGTCTGCCTCACCTCCATCCCTGGAAAGGTGATGGAACGCCTCATCCTGGGTGTCATCTCAGAGCATATGGAGGAAAAGAAAGCCATCAGAAGTAGTCAACATGGATTTACCAAGGGGAAGTCATGTCAGACTAACCTGATAGCTTTCTATGATGGCATGACTGGTTGGATAGATGAAAGGAGGGTGGTGGATGTTGTCTACATGGACTTCAGCAAAGCTTTTGACGCCTTCTCTCAGCATCCTCATAGCTATGATGAATGGACAGTTAAGTGGATTGAAAACTGGCTAAAAGACAGAACGCAGAGGATTGTGATTAGGGGCACAGAATCCAGCTGGAAGTCTGCAACAAGTGGTGTTCCCCAGGGGTCAGTACTGGGTCCAGTCCTCTTCAATATATTCATCAATGACCTGGACAAAGGGATGGAATGTACCCTCAGCAAGTTTGCTGATGACACAAAACTACGAGGGGTGGCTGACACCCCAGAAGGCTGTGCCCCCATCCAGTGAGACCTGGACAGGCTGGAGAGTTGGGCCAGAGAAACAGAATGAAATTTAACAAGGGCAAGTGTAGGGTGCTGCACCTGGGGAGAAATAACCCCAAGCACCAGTACAGGTTCGGGGCTGACCTGCTGGAGAGCACCTCTGAGGAAAAAGACCTGGGAGTTCTTGTGGACAACAGGATGACCATGAGCCAACAATGTGCCCTGGGAGCCAAGAAGGCCAATGGCATCCTGGGGTGCATCAAGAAGAGCGTGGCCAGCAGGTCGAGGGAGGTCATCCTGCCCCTCTACTCTGCCCTGGTGAGGCCCCATCTGGAATACTATGTCCAGTTCTGAGGTCCCCAGTTCAAGAAGGACAGGGAACTGCTGGAGAGGGTACAACAAAGGGCCACAAAGATGATTAAGGGCCTGGAGCATCTCTCTTGGGTCTTTTCAGTCTTGAGAAGAGAAGGCTTAGGGGAGATCTAATTAATGCGTACAAATACTTAAAGGGAAGGTGTCAGGATGACGGGGCTGGTCTTTTCTCAATGGTGCCCAGTGACAGGACAAGAGGAAATGGGCACAAACTTGAGTATAGGAAGTTCCACTTAAACATGAGGAGGAACTTCTTTACTGTGAGAGTGGTGGAGCACTGGAACAGGCTGCCCAGAGAGGTGGTGGAATCTCCTTCTCTGGAGACATTCAAAACCTGCCTGGACAAGATCCTGTGCAACGTGCTCTAGGTAGACCTGCTCTAGCGGGAGGTTGGACTAGATGATCTCCAGAGGTCCCTTCCAACCCCATACGATTCTATGATTCTATGATTGGTGCAGACCCTGACCTGCAGATTGACTTACCAGCTTGATATTGGACCTGCCTTGTCACCATGTAGTTGCCTGATGTTGATATTGGCTATCATCTCCTGGCCTTCTTTGCTCACTACACTAGGGGCAGTGGGATGGGGCCCTGGCTGGCAAGGCACTGCCCTGTGATCTATGTTATTGCCCTTGGCTCCTCGTCCCTTAGGAACCTGTCAGACTGACTTCTCTATATTGTGCAGATGCCAACACCTAGCTAAGGAAGAGGTAAGGAAAGCTAGTTTCAAAGCCCATCCTCAACCCACTGCAGGGCAGGCAAGAGCACCACTGAGACATTGTAGCAGACATAATTGCTCTGCCTAAACTTACCATGCGTGGTCTTGTCACCTCTGGGAGCTGTGTGAGACTGAAGCATGCCCTGACAGACCAGGACTTGCAATTCAAGTTGATTAATACTGAAAGACTCGTGCACATGCAAATTACAGTCCTTCATGGATTTCTATAAACTGAACACCATAAGAACAAAATAAATAGCTTCTTTTTCCTATGGCAAATTTCAATACCCTCCCAAAGGCCATAAAAACACCAGATGGAGGAACTTCTATTTACCCTTCAGTTAAGCAATGGAAAAAGGCACTTTTTCTCTACATTTATTCCTAAGAATGGCTGAAAACAATTATAATATTGAAGTAAACCACTTATAAAAATCTTTCAGACCAAAAAATCGAAATCTGGGGCAATTATAAGCAATATAGGAAACAGAGAACAATTTTTGAAAAGATAACAGTACAACTCCCAGATACTATATTGAAAACTGTACTAAACGAATGGGAATATTATCTTAGGAGCTAGACTCTGTTCTCCATACATTGAACATTATATTATGTGCCTATTATAGTCAGTTTACTCAGTGCATACAAACTGGCACGATATTACAAGCTGACACATCTATGTAACATAGTTGATAGAATAAAATGCTATGCTGCTATGTTGCATTGTTTTAAGATACAAGATTTACATTTCAAGATTTTATTGTACTACAGCTATATTATTAGTACATACATACTACATTAATAATAAATCTCAATTGAGGTGCCTTTCAGAGCTTTACCTTTCAAAATCAATAATCCTTTCTTAACATTTTCGTCTCAAATTATGCAGTTTTGTTTTCCATTATGTGTATTAAAGCACAAAATTAAACTATTTTTTAAAAAGAGGCTTTGACCTCTAAGACATCAGTATTGTGGCTCAACGTCCAAGTGCTATGTCAGTGTTATTGGCTTGATGTCCAACTGGGGAGCAGTGACAACTAGCATTCCACAAGGGTCGGTACTGGGACCGGTATTATTAAACATCTTTGTTGGTAACATGGACAGTGGGATTGAGTGCACCCTCAGCAAGTTTGCTGATGACAGCAAGCTGTGTGGTGCAGTTGACATGCTGGAAGGAAGGGATGCCATCCAGAGGGACATGGAACAGCCTTGCGAGGTGGGCCAATGCAAAGCTCATGAAGTTCAGCAAAGCCAAATGCAAGGTCCTGCACGTGATTTGAATCAATCCCAAGCACAAATACAGGTTGGGAGGAGAATGGATTGAGAGCAGCCCCGAGGACAAGGATTGGGAGTGCTCATGGATAAGAAGCTCAACATGAGCTGTCAATGTGCACTCACAGCCCAGAAAGCCAACCACATCCTGGGCTGCATCAAAAGAAGTGTGGCCAGCAGGTCAAGGGAGGTGATTCTACCCCACTATTTCGCTCTGATGTAAGCCCACCTGGATTACTGCTTCCAGCCTGGAGTCCTCAGTAGAGGAAAGACACGGACCTGTTGGAACGGGTGCAGCAGAAGGCCACAAAAAGGGAGGAGCCTGGAGCACCTCTCCTATGAAGACAGGCTGAGAGAGTTGGGGTTGTTCAGCCTGGAGAAGAGAAGGCTCCAGGGAGACCTTATAGTAGGGGGCCTTCAAGAAAGATGGGGAAGGACTCTTTATCAGGGAGTGTAGTGACAGGATGGGGAGTAACAGTTAAAAGCGAAAGAGGGGAGATTTAGATTAAATACTAGGAAGATATTCTTTACTGTGATGGTGGTGAGGCACTGGTACAGGTAGCCCAGGGAAGCTGTGGATACCCCATTCCTGGAGATGTTCAAGACCAGGCTGGATGGGGCTCTGAGCAACCTGGTCTAGTCAGAGGTGGCCCTGCCCATGGCAGGGGCTGGGAAGTAGATGATCTTTAAGGTGCCTTCCAACCATTCTGTGATTTACCTCTAGGATAGAAACGAATAGGAGTGTAAACTTTGTATTTGTCCTGGTGTTTAGAATAATAGAATTTCTGAAACTACATGTGTTATGAAGGTTCTCTTGCATTTTGACAAAGGAATACTTCTTATGTTAAGATTCATACACCAGTGTCCTGCTTATGCAGTGCATACATATGCTTCCTCAATTTTTCTCTGATATTACAGACTAAAAACCTGAAAATTTAATACTTATATAGTTATTGAAGGCGCATATTCAAACTAAGGTAAAATCAGAAGCTCATGTCAATGGAAATTTCATAAAAGTCGATTTTAACTTTCAGTTGCCAGTGTTTTATTGCATGCAGTACATATATGGATGCTACTTTATATATTAAGTATATTATACATTTTCACAGGTAAAATGGTTGATCCACAGAACATGTGTATTTCATAGAGTTTCCTCTTTGTCTAGGACCAAACCTCATTAATTGTACAAGAAAATTATATGAAATATTTCACATCTTTAGTAGGCTAAGATGGCTCACAATAGCCCTTTAGGCTGACCTTTTTGGTCACTGACCATGTCCAATCCCCTTCATTACTTTAATATACAGGTTCAGATCATCTATCTGATTCATATTTTCTAACAGTATATAAACTCACATCTCCATTGGCTTCCTTAAACTACTACCCCAGCACCAAAACTGAAGCCCCTGGAACATAGTACACTTCTCTATCGTGTAACACATTTTTTTTTCACTCTAAGTCCTTTCCATTTTACCCATATACACACCAAGTATATTTGGTTTCAAGTTACTATCCAATTTCTAATTAAAATAAATTTGTTTTACAAAAAAGGAAGAACAGGACAGATAATTACTACGTCTGTTTCACAGTCAAACCATGCTGCAAATTAAATGCCTTGAAATCAAAGCTTGCTTTTAAAAGGACCCTGTCAAAATATTTTCATAAAATAGACTTTTCTCTTTTGTTATAGAATAAAGAATTGAATACTGAAATCTATTTCTTCACTAAATTTCTGTCTTTCCTCCATGCATATACACTGTATGTTTCCGTATGGTTCCTCAGGAATAATAGCTTGCTGGCAGGTATTAATTCTTTTTAGAAAACACCAGTTAAGCATTTATTTTTGGAAGAAAAGAATAGGTAGATACTGCAGTTTGATTGTGCTTGTATTTATAAAAAGATAAATACCTATGGCAACTCCCCATATATTACATTTAGAAGCTCCTTTCCTTTCTGCAATAGCCAATACTCCTCAAGAGGTAATGCAACATTAATTCCAGAGACTCCCTGGTGCCTTGAAAAGAACAGGCTACACTTCCATGAATCCCAGCAAGAATAATGCAGGAAAAGGATCAGCATCTTACCATTCAGCATCAGAGTTCTCGCTCTCTTGGAACTTCCTGAAACTATTTTTCCACAAAGCCATAGCTAAAATGGTTCTGAGACTATTAGGTTTAAGCTTATTAACTATAGAACCAATTGGTGTTATTTCAGCAAAACAGCTAAAGATTTGGACTATATGTGACTTGCTCATTGAAACGAAACCAACTCACCCATTTCAAGCCAAACATATGAATGAACTGGGGATAAAATGATAAACAGATACATATTTCTGATTAAACTAATTTTTTCAGTATTTTTCATTTGAACAGGTTTATCTTACACAGCTATAAAAGTAAATAAATAAATAAATAAATAAATAAATAAATAGCAAAACACTTTTGTTTCTCTGAAGGTCTCCACAGTATACTCCACTATGCTGAGAATAGTGTAGTTAAGAGTAGAAGGGGCATGGAAAACCTGTAAAAATCTACTTCTTCTGCAGCTCTCTCAACTACTATGATCAGACATGCTGCTCAGCTGTCATCCATTTTTAAGACGCTTCACCCCTCTACACTGAAAACACACTGAAAACCACATAGGGCTGCAGCTTTAATCTCACATCCTTTATTACTGTATTTATCATTTAACTTAAATCTGTCAATAAACTTGTGATCTTACACCAGATTTGTGATCTGTCCTGCTGAAATCAATGGAGTAAAAGCTGTTCAAAATGGATTTGATGTAGCAGAAAAATATCAAGCCTTCAATCTACAGAGACAACCTTTTAGATCATGAACTCCATCATCTCTGAAGTTAACATGAAAGGCTGTATTTTTCTGGCTTCTCTTCAAGGCGTGCAGATTAAGTTGGTGTTCAAGAACACTAATGAGTTAATATAGGAATACTTCTTTGAAATACAGTTTTGCAAAAATCTACTCCTCCAGGATGGGGTTGGTTTGGGGGGAGTAGCTGGGAGATTGCTTTTCTGGTTTTTTAATTGGAAAAGTGAAACGTTTTCCATTTTTCCAGGGAAATTGTCATCACTCTAAAGGGCAGGCAAGCATATGTTTTGCCTGGACTGGTAAATCTTCATGACAATTTTGCAAGGCTGCTTAAAGATTTTTTTCCCTTTCACACACACGCAATTACAGCATCACATGTAACTGGGAACAAAGACTACAGGGAACAGAGTTTAATGGACTGTGATTACTGTTCTGGAACAGATTGAACCTCTTCATAGCCTATGAGAAGACGATGTGAACTGAATTCAAACTAAGAACTGATAATGGATTTTACCGAAAGCTACACAGTTAAAAAAGACACTCTCATAATTCATAGCTGTGGAAGATATCTCAAAGCAAAAAGGGATTTGAAATAAATAAGAGAGGTGTTACATGTAAAGCAATAGACTCAAACACTTTATATAGTATTCTAATTGCAAGAAAGGGAAAACAATAATATTATTTACTTTTGTCTAGAATATTTTCATTAATAGTGCTGTGTTCTGGCTTTTTTTGCACCAACACTAACTGTCCCTTCTTGTTTTTCAGCCAGTTCTGTTCAAGTTTCTGTCTAACACAAGTCCCTGCTGCTACCAAAGCAAATCAAATCAACTGTACTTCAACTGACGCTTTAAAAATAAAGCATACTGCACGTCAACCGTTCTGTTTTGCTCCACTTCTTACTCCAAATCAACCATCGAGACATTTTCTTCTTTTTCCATCAGCAAGATGAGGGAAGAGGTGATTTTTCAGCTGCCCATAATGATCAGTCTTGACCTGCTCACAGCAAGGGGGAGGGAAGTGCCTCATCCCTGCATAAATACCTCCCTTTGTGACTACAGACGTCATTTCTGATGTGCTATCCTTGGTGGCTGTTTTCTTTAATCTGATATCTCTCCAAGCAGTGGAGGAGTCAGCTGCCTATTTCTGAGTAAACAGCTTTGGAATTTTAGTCAGTAGATGAGAAAATAAATTTAAAATATATTTACTGTAGTACTATCTGCTTTAAATTCTACCTTTCATACAAGGAGGGTAACCCTGCTTGTAAAACAGAATATACCCTATTAGATTTCTTGCCAAATTAGACTAAAGGATTAAAACAAAGCATAAAAGTTGCGGTGCTGTTATCAATAGGACTGATAAGTCAACCCATAAAAATCACCAACATTACTGTCAGCCCACTTTTTGATTTTTAAGACACACTTTAAATACCATTTCTCTAATGTCTGTCATAAGAACTGATCATTGGGCCCCAAATCTAGCCCCAGAGAGATGGTCCTTTTTCACTGCAATAAAGATGATTTGTTCTGCGTATGAACAATCATTTCCATATCTTGAATTACATTCTACAAATATTTTTAAATGGAAATATTGGCGAGTTTGTAATAAGCAAGCTCAAGCTGAAGTTTTTCTAATAGGTATTTTTCCTCTAACTTTGAATCCTCCCACCAGACGCCCACGTTCTCCTAGTCTTTTTGTACTGCTGTGTAACAGACATCTCCACTAGAAAAGACTCAAACAATTACCTAATGGTGCAGAACTAGCATGACAGCCCTTGCTGCTGTGCACCCCATTTCAATGAGGACGTGTTTTGTATGACTCAGAATGAATCAGACTGAGGAGAGAGAACTGCAGTCCCAGAAATAATAAACAGCAGCACACAATTTGGAAGAAAGATCCTACGCTGCTTAATCTTCACTGCCCCACAGCTAATTGCATTGCACGTTATATTGCACGCCTTAATAGGATACATATGCGGATGTATAATCATGCTTCTAATAAGCTCCACAGATATTAATCAATGCCCTTTGTTGAAAACATCAAGCAGTAATCAATCATAACTGGGTATTGGTATAAAGCTAGGTGAGTTAGCAAAAGACATTAAGCACTCCATTCCCATACTCATGCTTCTGCCCCCACAAACCAGGCTGATGCCTGCCTGTGGGAGAGGGGCACATCACTCAGGAGACACTAAACCACTTCCTCCAAGCATGCAGCACAAAGGCCAGGCACAGTGGGCTGTGTCTTTCACACAGTCAGTCTCAAAGCTAGCAAAACACTTACTGCTTTTAGAGGGTCAGCAGAGCTATCCTCCTAAATCCCCCAAAGGAACAGTGAGATTGCTACTTATTTAATAAATTACGGGTGCCAGATCTTCACAGCAAAGCTACACACACATTATGCGGCTCTTAATAGTTTCTGCCCTTAGCCATGTGTGTGCAGTTGGAGCACAGCCCTTGTAGAAAGCTGGGAAAAGGCGCTGGCAGACCCCTGTCACTGCAGTGACCTCACAGGGCTCTTTCCCACAGAAGTATGCCACTTACAGGCAGTGTTACACCAGAGCTTGGACACTTAACCTGTCATCAAATCTGTGTCAGGCTCAACACACTCCCAAAACTGGGTCAGATTCATTTTCTAGAGTCATGATGTCAAAATCCATGTAAGATATACACACTGGAGGTATGTCTTACCCCAAGCAAAGCTTCTAGTTAGTTCACCTGCTGATGAGTCCTGTGCTCCCTCACTCATCATCACGTATTGCTCAGAACCCCACTCCCATCTCTTAAGCACAGATCTGTGGCAGCTGCTTTTAATCAGAGAAAATCTACTCAGTTTCTCCACGAAAACAAAAAAAAAGCAATCCCTTTATTAAAATGCTATCAACATACAGTACTTTCAGAAGAAAAGAAAATGAGAAGTTATCTTAGATAATACAAAACAACAATAAATTTACTGCATTCTCATATCACGTTCCTTTTTATTCGTCCCTAATACTCCATTATTTACTTTCTGCTTTGGTTTGTCTAGCTTTTTCTTGCATATATTGATGCTTCTAAGATCAATGGCTATTTAATCTGCTTCCTTCTTACATTTATGTAGACATCTCCTTCTATTTAATTTTTTGCATAATGCCTTTTATTTTCATGTATTTTTAGAATAAATAGTTTTTGTCGATCAAATTTTAACAATCTACCATGAAGGGCAATTCACCTCTGTGAAGTCACCAAGTTCAGTTCCTTCACTTTTAGGAAGAAGTCCAATATTTAAAATCACTGCACACAACCAAAAATCCTTGAGCTGTCCTGTACTGCACCATCTTATGGTCAATTGCATTTGTTTAAAGATCTGAAAGTACTGCAGTACTCCTTAACTTTTAAAAAAAGGATTACTTTCCCTGAGGCAGTGTCTCAGGGGTATCACAACTACACAGTTTTTTTGTGTTTTCAGTTCATTGCCTTTGGCTGTGAACAAAATGCCAACATTTTACATCCCTAAGGCTGGAATCTCTGGAAGGGCTTCCCTGAAAGATTCGGTTTTCTCTACAAGACAAAAACAAGGCATGAATGCATTTCTTTGCCAGCTTTACCCCAACATATAATTTCAACATTTTAAATGTCAGCATTTTCTTATTTCCAAAGGTGGAAAAAAACCTGAATATACAGGATAACTTATTCCAGCAGTCAGCAGCTATGCCTACTTTTGTTTTATAGTCTCTTCAGCAGCTTTCTGTTCCATCAAGGATGACTGACTACTGGCTTTAGTTCCTTATCTAGCTACTACGCTGCACTTCTTTACAAGAGAAGAGAAAAGAGCTCTGGAATCTTCCCAGAGAGTGGTAATGGCTCAGAGGCCCTCTATGTTATATCACTAACCTCAAGTCATTTTCTCCCTACGGAAAATAGGAGGAAGAATGAGGGTATTGGAAGGAATTGCAGTCAGTGTACAGGTATCCTAACTTCATTTGTTCTTTTTTCTGTCTTTCACCGTTCTGTCAGGTAATCTCTGCAACACCCAAGTGCCAGCTATATTGTTCTGGCTTCCAGCAGGGCAGGGAGTGCCTTGGGGAGTACAGACATGATTTGGCCTTTTCTTCTGCAGACCTCAACTGAGAGCACACTACAGTCCATGCAGCATTAGCCAGCTTTCAGTGAGGCTCTCAGGAGCTCGCTTGGGGAGAGAAACATTAAAGGTAGTGAGGAAATGCAGACCTGGACTGGGAATGTGCTTATCCTCTGGGCTGTCTGGACACAGATATCCCACTGGGCTTTTACAACTGAACTAGTATCTGTAGTCTGGTTCCTGCATACCCTGTGAGCATGGTCTTGATGATGCTGAAATCACCCTGAGAAAAGAGTCTAGACACACACTCTGAAAAAAAGCATCTTTAATTGCATGCTTTTCAATTAAAAACAGCCAGTTAATTTAAATCTAAATAATTCCAATTATAAGATATGAAGGTGAACAAAGGCACGAATTAACCCTAGCCTTTTATGATCCATAGTCCCAGTCAAATCAATAGTTCTTTGAGTCCAGGCCCTGAATTTCACAATAACTAATACCAAGAGAACAAGGTCTGTATTTTCTCTATGCAAAACAGAAGACAGGTTCATGACTGAAGGGGACTATTATCATCAGACCTTTTGCTTAAGATAGTTCACTGAGCCTCCCCAGTGGCTTTTGAGTTGACCCCAGAACTTGCATTTGGATCTTTTAGAAAGGTATTCAAGTAACCAGGAAAAATGGAAATATTGCCTACTAGGCCAAGCAGCTAACCCATAAAAAAGAGCTGGAGAGATTTAACACTTTGAAACTACTTTCTGGGTTGAAATTTCTGACAGAATACTGAAAAGCACTCCCTGGATGTGGGGTAAAAATACTTCAGATTTCTGCAAAACTGGTGTCATTCACATCCATACTGGACAATCCTAATTCCATCTGTCATTATTTACCTGTTCATATTAAAGATTTTGTTTATTTAACAGATTAAGTACAGTTTATATAGAGAAAAACACTATGCCATCAGCTACACACAACAATGGGGAAACGATTTATTTGTAATTTAGGAAATAAACCAAAATTATGACTGCTGAAATTCAAAGAATTAACCATATTAAACTATATATATGTTAACTATATATTAATCATACTGTCACTCAGTAGATTCAATTCACAGGCAAACCTGCTGTCAAGTTAGTGACTAATGAACAGGTTTGACAATGCGCATACTTGAAATCATAAAGAAACATAATTTGGTGAGTTTTTTTAAAACTATAAAACTCAGAAAAAACACAGCTTATGCAAGGCAAGCATACATAATCTTTTATATTTAAATGCCTTGAAGAGAAAAATCTTATTTCATTGTTCAAACCAAATCTTCACACTCCCTAAAACTCCCATTTATGCAAAAGGTTCAGTCTAAGCCTATGAGCCCAGTGCTCCACTTAAGATTAGACTAAGTGATACTTAAGGTAATATATTCACTCAATGGTTCTTAACTTATGAATATCAACCACTAAGATTAATTCTGCATGCCAGGAGTAACATCAAAGAAAATGTACCATGATGTTCACTGAGTTACTCAAGAAGAGAACCATCCAGTGTCTATTTGGTGGGTCCTGTTAGGCCACAAGTTCTTTGGAATGTGAAATGGTGTTTCCTTAAAGAAAAAGCTTCACAATGTGGGCCTGTAAGAATTGCTCTAGTTATTGCGAAAAAGCAGATGTCTCTAAGTGTATCTGAAAAAAATCCATATACAACACCAGGTGACTGTAAGAAAAAAGTCGTTCTCCTAAAATGAGAATGCTCCTGTTTTTCAATAAGATGTAGTAATGGACTATCCTAAATATGCTATCAACCAAGGATAAAACATTCTTTTAAGGCGATGAATAATTGCTACTCCCTGAACACAACTGATTTACCTACTCCACTATAATGGCTATAACAGGAAACCATGCAAATGTCCTATTTCCTAATTTCATTATATGCTAAAACATGCTTAAAATATCCAGGGTTACGCTTCCAGGAGGCTACATCCAGCTCTGTGTCGAAGACAGTATTGCATTGTCTTTTGGCAACAGCCAGAAGAGTTGGTGAAGACTGGATGCACCACAGTGCTTGGCATATTTGTATCTGCTCTTAAGCCTTTTCTCAAATTCACTGAGTGAACTCTTTAAGAGAAAGACTTTTATCAGGTCATGGAATAGGCTGGTATCTCATTGAGCTTGATGGTATCATGGCCTTGAAAAACTTCTAATTCCATTTCCATCTTCCACTTATAGACCTGCAAAATTTAAGATTATATTTCCGTTGACTCCAGTTTCTCTTATTTTTTACATTGTACCAGCTGCTTGGTCACAAGATACTCCGTTAGCTGTGCTTTGCTGGGCAGTAGTTCATATCTCCTAGTCCTTTCAACTTCTCATGTTTGCAAGGTGATTTCATTCTTCAGTTTGAGAGAGGCAAACACACGGCTTGGAGGGATGGTCTTCCACTTTTATAGCCCAATACAGCAACAGAGAAAACAGGAATTCAAGTCATTTTTTCTCTGCCTCAGGTCATTGTGGACATTGCCCACAGCTGACCTTTACTGAAGCTGGAGATAATCAGTAACTAAGGTGGTATGTGCAAAACTGACTACTGAAGAAGAATCTACTCCCATCATAACTGCCCCAGGAGCCACAGGAAGGGAGTGCTATGCAAATATCAGCAAGTCATACCTTGAAATAACACTTAGGAGTTACATGGGTTCAGCTCCAGAGTTTCATCCATCCTTTGCCTTCTGTGACTTCCCATTTGTAAAGAACACTTGTAATCTGCATTTGAGCTTCAGGGCCAGAGAGCACCACCACTATTGTTCATTCTCACATTATATACATATACTGGCTATAAAACTGGACTTTTTAAGGCCTGCAACAAGCTCCACCACTTGTGATATTAATTCACGTTTTCCTGCAAAGAATCAGCTCTCATCTTCAATATCTATCCAACACTAAAGAACATATACAGAATTCAAAATGTGCATACTGAGATATTCTACTGATTTCTGGTGCACTGTCACCCCTTTAATTCCCCAAGGGGAACTGTTTGTTACCCTTTTAACTCTTCCAAATGTTGTGATTTTCAGACTCTGATGAAGGTTATCTCTACAGCAGTGAACTAAGCAACATCCAGAAGCATCCCTGAACATTAGAACATACTTGTCTAGAACATACAAGCAAATTCTTAGAATATTTCCTAAACTAATTTTGCCATGTACCTCTCCCATATAATTCAGAAGCATGATTTGGGAGGTACAGCGTTCCTGGAACTGTTCCTAAAAGGCAGTTTGTACACCATCATGGTTTTGGGAGGATATGAGAGATTACTAATGCATGTGCATGGCATTATCTGCTAGTTAGTCCCAGCGCCTGGGAGAGGTTTTAATTTACTAGTATAGACATAGCCTTAATCTAGATAGCTAGAAGATTCTTATATTGATAGGTAGAGGTAGCAATTGACATTGTCCATTTGCTGGCCAACATTATTTGGGCAACTGTTGAAAACATTATTAATGGCTCAGACCTTGCATGGGTCATGACTACTCTAAAATCCAACTTCAAGAAAAAAAATGCTCCCTGCAGCCTCCAAGGAGTTAGGACACACAGGATTAGGAATGAACGTGATGGTAACATTCAATAAACTTTCAAACACAGTGGTAAGAAAGTTCATTTTGGAGTGAACCCCAGTACTGGTGAATGTAAAAAATGTCACAAAAACACTGGCAGCAAAAAACTAATTGCAAAACTGTCACTCTACAGAACCATGTTCAAGGGAGAAGCTGGAGAGGTTAATGGAAGGAGTAAAGAAATAAGCAAAAAAGACCCATCACACCTTTATCTGTCTTCCTCCTCCTGTTCTGTATCATGTGCGCACTACTTGTACCAATGATTAGAAGTTTGTATCTGCTCATGACATTGCAGGACATAATGCATTTTAAAATTTACCTTTTCATAGAGCTTATATCACTGTCTTACAAATTGGATGAATTTTATAGCACATTTTTCCCTCCTTCCTACCTTTCAAATTGTAAATCTTCCTGCTAGAAAAAAGGTATGTTTTCTACCAAAAACATCTCTTTAGCAAAACATGTCTTTATATAAGAAAACTGCATTTCTTTTGGAAGCCTAAAGAGCTGAAGTTGTTTTTTTCATTTACTGTTATAAGAAAACTATAAAATGCTCTGTTGAAAAAAAAATAATATGCGAAGACCATAGCACCTTTCTCCATAATTCTTTTGTTGAGGAATTAGACTGAAACAATTAAAAAGTACCCAGAAATTATGTCAATTTAGAAGAAAAAAGAATCTCAGGTCTGAGTCTTGTCACAGCCAGTTGCTGTGTGTTTTCACAGCCAGCTGTTTGTTGCTGGCTTTTCTCACAGCCCATTGCTCCACTACAGGTCTTTGTATCAGCAGAGATCTGGCTCATAATCAGAGAAGCTAACAGGAACTAAGAAAATGATTAAGCTGAACATCACTAGCTAACCTTATTCTTGATGAAAAGCACTGAGATCCCTAAGAATCTTACTGGCCAAGCTCTGGAAGTTAGAGTTCCTTCACACAAGACTTTAAGACTAGCTATTTGTTAAGCTGAAGAGTGTCCATTCTACATGAGTGAAGGAAAGGAATGGTTTGTGACTAGTAAGCATCACCAAATATCCAATAATACTAGCTGACAAGGAAGTTCACACGTTCTGTTGAGCTCCGCATGCAGTGAACACTTGCAGCTTCTACTGCTTTTGAAAGAACCTCAGTACTCAACACATTTGAAGAAAAACATGTCCTATCCTCTGTGGAGGACCTTTCTATCAAATTCTTTCATGTTTCTCTTGCAGTCAGCACATCCAAATGGGCACATGCAATACTAACAGCTGATTTGAAAACTGTAAGATAGCAGTTCTCCACATTTCAATTTCTCAGTTTCTTAAAGCCCTGTAACAGTACTAATGAATGATATTTTGCTCTTTCATCATTAAATCATACTTGAATACCAAACCAAAATTAAGACCCAGCAGTTGTAGGAATACAAGGCTAACTCAAAACTTCCTGTGGACCAGGCCAGTATTTGTTCCACTGAATCACTTCTTGTGGACAACATCACTTCCTTTCTTCATTCACTTTTCTCCCTTTTCAAAATGCGGGACAACGTGTTTGCTGGAATAGTTCTTTTTGAAATTTCATATACTTCCCTGAGAAAAGCTGCCTGTCTCCAAAAACACCCCCAAAGCACTTATAAATCCTAACCACAAAAATGGTCCCAAAAGCCTAAATGAGTTGGTATGCAAGATTATGTGAAATAAATTGGTAAAAACCCAAAGAATTACACAGACTATCAAACAAAAGTTAAAATTTCTACGCATTATTCCTCTCAGTACCACATTTTCAGGTGCTATTTGGGAAAGGAGACAACACAAAGCAAACTACGCAACACTCAGAGAATCTGCATTTGTGTGAACATCATGAAATCCAAAGGATACTTCACAGTGCTATCAATATATGCAGACAGGGGAGGAGCATGACACAGTTTGAAAGTAATAAATCTGCAACACAACAGAACTGAAATACTAATGACTAAATTTGAAGAGATCTTGATAATAAACATTGTGCAATGGGATGACAAGCGAGATCAGATAAAAGGATAAAAATAGTTTTCACTTCATATAAATGCTAAAATTCATGTAATCTCAAGGAAAAAAAAATAATTTTAATAAGCCTGCTGAGTATAACCATCACATTAATACTGTTTACTGGGAGATTCTGTGTCAGAATATTGGTGATGGTCTGGCACTATAAAAGTCTCTCCTAAATTTGAAATTAACTGTGTAAACACTGGTCTCCTAAGGTAAGCTACCACCAGACTTTAGTACCAAATGAAAAATGTAGCTTTTGGAAGATGATTTGTAGCAATGAATCAATTACTCAGTCAAACAAATTATAACCCTGGATCCACTCTAAAGGCTTGAGAAATGCAGACTTCTGTGTGTGGTTAAAAAAGAACAGAACAGTTAATACCTCTGAAAGTCACTAATTAAAAATCCATATACCTTATAGCTTTCCCAGCCAAGAGCATTTGCTCGGTTTCCCTAAGCTGTCCTTTCAAATTTACCATTTCTCATTCTGTTGAGCTGCTGGTCTCATTGAATCATGTTCATGACCTGAATATTGAAGGGGTAAATAAAAAGACAAACAGATGAAAAAGTATGTTGGAATTGACTACTTGCTATGAAGAATTATTACCTAACAAATAGGGATACTTTGCTCTACGTATTAGTATGTCTTCTAGCAAGATTTCAAAGTGCTTCACAGACATATTAGGATATCAAGCAACAACTCAGAACTCCTTAATGCCAATTATTTTCTCTGTCAGGAACATCAGATCCTTCTCGTTATCAAATATTAGCATGGATAGACAGGAGTACCTCAGGAAATCCTGATTTTCTGTACACAAAACCAGAGAATAATGCCTGCCTAATAGTAGAAACAGATGTAGGCATTATAACATAGAGAAAATTGAAGAGTCCATATGACTGAAGGGCTGGCCAAAACCCCAATCTCTGATTAAATATATAATAACATATAAACACTTTTATATTTAAAATTGTCCCTGAGGTACAAGGAATAAAATGAGCTCTAGAGCTGACAGCCTGATGTCCCATCTGCATTCAGCATACAGAAATCCAAACAGGACTCTGACAGTCTAGACGTGATGCATTCTTGCCATATAATATCAGTGATTATAATACTTAACTGGTCGGCACTGATGCAATGTTACATCTGAGTGATCAGGAAAAAACAAAAAACAAAACAAACCCCAAACCAACTAAAACCAAAAAACAACCTACTTTTTGCATAACGATGTGAGGTCTCTTAAAGGTTGCCAAGGCCACCAGCTACTTAGAGTCTTTATGCAATCTACTTGATACCACATTTCAATTGCTCCCCTTAGAAGTAAAGAAAAATGTTCTTTTCAAAACACACAATATCTTTGTAAGCACTAAAGTGAAATGATAAAAGTGCAGCATGAAGCAACATGCACAAGAAAATTAAGATGCAATCTTGCAAATAATGTCTTAATGACTAAAAATTAACTATTTAAGGATTGCACAACTATGTTTCACAGCTATGGCTGAGACAATGCCTTACTTCCTCAAAGCATGTTAATAGTCTCAACATAGATAATAGTCTTGGCTTACTGGACACATAACATCAAGGCTTTTTAACAAAGCTGTTTAAGATCAAAATCTACTCAAACACAGTATCTCAAATGGGGAAGTTTAAACAAAATTGCCATCACATTTTAAAAACTAAAGCCTATGAACTTGATACAAACCCTAGAAATCATTAGAAATACTGACACATATCTTAACTATGTCATCTAACTAAAGGAAAATTGATTCCAACTACTATTCAGTTTCTTCTATTTCCAAGGTTTTAATCAAGACTTTGTCTTTGAAGAATCTGTTCATCATAAAACTCCAGAACACAGCACTTCACGTAGTGTCTCACAGGAAATGTTCTTGGTACATTATTAATTACCATCTATAGTGCTTATTCTATTTCCCTTTTTACTCAAGTCTTAATGAACGGACTATGACCTTTCTTTTCTGAAATACATTTCTTAATCAAGCTCCTAGTTTTAGAAGCATTCTCCTCTATCCCTCAAGAACTACTATAAATTAACTGACACAAAACCAGGACCCTTATTTGATATTTTCGTTGTATCTATAGGCAAAATTTTTAAAGTTTCGATGGTAGGCATTTCAGAGACTATCCAGATCTCACCATAAATCAAGAACTTACTTATCACCTAACTATTAATTCTGCTGTTACTTTAGAGTAGAAAACTGTCATTCCTGTTCTGTGGTGCTGTACTCCAGCAGTAACAGTATATTGGCCTCAGAGTTCTTCTGCTGAATGTGATACGTTGTTGCAGGGAAAAACTGTTCAGTTTACACGAAAATCAGAATTGAAGCGATTTATTAACAATATGTAATTAACCAGCAATCAGTGAGCTGTATATCCGAGATTCAGCATTACAAGTAAACCACAATATCAGATGGATACAAAATGCTAATAACCCACAATATGAGATACATATGAAATGTTTGTAATACATACAGACAAAACCAACCTCCTACAAAGATCTCCTCGAAAGGCTTTAATCACACACACAAACACAGTCACACACACACACACGTCTTTCTTAAAGACCTGTAAGTAGTTACAAGCACACAACCTCCGTTTGGGAGCGTTGGTTCCCCTCCTTACACGTCTCCTGCTAGAGGTCTGGGTGCTCTGGCTTTCCCTGTATCTGAGCGGCTCGCTGCAACCCATTGAGTCACACACTGGTGTGAAAGCACCCCACGCTTCATATCTGCATATCCCAAGGGAGGGTACGTATTGTTGCAGCCTGTAGTGACAGTTCACTTGGTGGATGCAGATGTCGCACAGTGTCCAACAGGGAGGATGCTTTTTGCTTAGACTGAGGTTTTGATGCCAGCAGAGCAACTTCTCGCTGTGTCAGACCACAGTCTGAGTACCGCTGTTCCCAGGCCAAGATTTCTCCCTCCTTGTTAGACTTTTCCATGCTGCTTTTGTAATTCTTCTCAGGCTGTCTCCTTCTTTCCAGAGTTAGTACATGCAACTGTGATTCTGTTAAGCTAAAGAAGTTATAGTGGTCAATCTCCCCATGTAACATTATCATGAAAACAAGATCATGAATATGGAGTCTCCTGAACTCGAGTCTGAAGAAGAAACTTCTCCCCAATCATCTTCCTCTTCCTGCACAACAGCACAGTAAGGTCACCCTTACACTGACAAAGAATGGAATAATTCTCACTTATCTTGAGATGTCTGCATCTGAACTAGTCACCTGACTCCCGCAAGAGGTTTCAGATTTCTGCTTTAGGTTGAAATAAATTACACATTAAACATGCGTGTTTCTCTCCGCTGATGGGAAAGGGATTTTAGACTTCGAGCTCAGGTGTAAGTCCAAGTTGTATAAATCGATGCAAGCAGAATCTCAACCCAAATGTTTACAATGTCCTCTAAATTATTTAAGAGGTTGTTTGGTTGCTTTTCCTTTGGCTTCTGTGTTTGTCTAAGCTAAGAGGGTTATAAATGTTAAGGTTTTCTAGTCCTTTGCTGCATCTTCATTTTTTCCTCCTGCCTCTACTACCATGTGTCAAAGTCAAGTTGTATCCCAAAAACAGACTGGCACTAACACATACCAATAGTGTACTGGTCAGATACATTACTGGAACTAATTTCTCTAACTCAAGACAGTTAAGACTTATTTAACCCAAGAGCTCATCCATTTGAGGCATTCTTTCAAGGTCTGTTTCCTACTACAATCTTTCAGTCACTGATGGCTATGCACACTTTGACAAAGACTCCTGATATCTGATGCTATTTTTTGCAGGTTTTCTGCTGAAAACCACTTTTTTTTTCAACATAACTTTGAGTAGTGACTAATTATGTAATGGGTAAGAAAGCTGGGAGACCTTTAATGCCTGCCTACAGATGGGTGGTATGTTTCCAAGTACAGCAAAAAGAAATTCCCACATGGTAGTACCACAATAGGCTTTAGTGAGTATGAACCTGATGATAGAGAAATTTAATATATTTAAAGGTGTTCTAAATTAGTTTTATCATATTAATAGATATATATAATTGAATATAAGAAGTTCACTATCAATGGAATGTTAATTTCTGTATGCTACTTTTCACTTTCTGCATCACACCACTTACAAAACTGTTGGGCAGACAATGGTAACTACTTTAATGCTCACACATTCAAAAATTCTGTTAAAATGAAAATTGTATTGAAGAAATGCCTTTTGCCACTCAAGTCTCCTGTACACTGCCATAACACTATCAAAGCAAATAGTCGTTTGTTTCTTTTTGGTTTTTAATTCCAGGTCAAATTTCTTACTACTATGCAGTTCTTCCCTTCAAATAGAAGAGCCACAAATTTATACACAGAACATGCTGGAGAGTGTATAATCTGCCATCCTGCAGAAGGGAAGCAGGAAAATGGGAGTGACTGCAGCACTTACCACAGGTTTGGTACCATTGAGTAGACATGCTCTCCTATAAATGGAAAAGAAACACACAGATAAAAATGGAAAATAGGAAGTGAGTCTTCTCAGTTTTGGCACAACTACACTTACTGCTCATCTAAAGCAAGTGGGAGACAGCAAATTAAACAAAACCTAGCAAGCTAAACCAAAAAGAGAAGCAAAGTATGTATTTATGAGGAAAAAACTAGAAATCAGCAGAGTAAAAGGTAACATCCCTTTGGCATTTATTCTCCTATTTATCATCTTCACTGTTTTTGCTACAGGACTGACATATTTAAAAACTTTCAACTTTTTCTTAATCATGCTCTTGAAATTACAATAAGGACAACTGTAATTAACACAAAATAAAAGGCTTTCACTCTACCATAGATGAAATCTGATAAATTTCATATATTTACCTGAAAAATATCTCAATATAAATTACCTTTGTTGTAAATCTATTTTGACACGATCAGTTAAATCTGTTATTATTTAAAATCAGCACTGTTTCTGACATAACTGTGATTCTAGGTCAAAGCAAAGGCTAGTGATTCATCAAGATTAGTATCCTGTCTCCCACAGAGAAACTAAGAGAGAACAATATAGCATAGCATGTAGTGGAACTTCTCCCAAACCATCTCCTAACCTCAAAAAATATGAAACACTGGGAGTTAGTCAGAGAGAATGTCTTGGCATTCAATAGGTATTGGTGGATCTTCCTTACATGAGCTTGTCCACTCTTGTCCTGAATGCATGTAAATTTTAGAGCAAATTTGTGGAGCTTCTTGCAAAAGATATTACAGGTGCTAAAAGAAGATGAAGAACCAGGTCTTCGTGTTTGCTTCGAATAAGGCTTCTGTTAGCTTCAGTTGATGCTCCCCAGCTTCTTTATTGGAAGACACCTTCATATCACTTGGGGTTTTTTAGCCCAATATATCATTTATTTCATATACCCTTTATCTTCCCACTCTTTTTCATAATACTGTCTTCTGTAAATGTCTCATTTGTCAGTTTACTTGTTATGTACCTTTAAAAATTTCACAAACTTTTATTCATCCACAGCTAAATTTTGCTTCTTGCATTTGTTGTAAAGACCTCACAGAATAAGCTATATAAACCTGATCAAAGATTCTTCCCTTCTATTGCTTTTACTATGTTTTTGTCACGTTAACACAGTGCTCTTGAACGGCATCAGACAGGCCCTACCAGATTCATCCCTCACCTGTTGTAGTGGGAGTTGTGTCTACTTACTCTAAAAATGGCTCAGAACTACACAGATTAATATTTAAACCAGGATTGCAGAATTTGGGTGACAAACTGACAAATTCTGGGTTTTAATAATCAAATCCTCTAAGAGTCTGTAGTTCCATTTGAAGTACAATTAAATTCAAAAGACAGGAATCATCTGAGCAAATGTAAATGTCTGAAATGTTGATATCTGAACTAGTTGTCTAGACTGTCTTTATAGTCACAACAGAGAGATAAGCACATCTGTGGTATGATTCATCTGACCTTTTAGAAATGTATGAGATCAACTGAACCCTGCAGGCACTTGTTTCTCTGCTAGGACTATAAAAGACTAAAAGACTTTTCAGATGAGGCTATCTCAGATGTCCCTTAAGCAACTATAAGAGGAATCCAGAATGAATAGCCCAGAAGAATATATCTGCAATAAAAGGGCCTTAGGTTAGCAGGATGAATACCACATTTCAACCTGAATGTCACAGACATACACAGATAGACGAGCCTTTCTGAACACTTGCTTGAAAGACACTTTAATAGCAACCTAAGTTTTTATTGCAGTCTGAATTGGGGGTGCTGGTCCTTCAAAGAGTACGAATCTTTCTTTATTAGCAGGGAGAACTTATTTATTAACTAGGCACCAGAAAACTTGGAAAAAACCAACCTGTCATAATGTGTAGTATTTTGCACCTTAAAATGAAGGCCAACAATTCTCTCTAAAATTTAAAATGGTAGCTTTGCTGTACGCCCTTACACCATCTAGACCAACTAATTAAATTACTTCCATCCTTTCAGTTAATGGCATTCCACCAGTCTTTGCCAACATTAATATAATATAATATAACATAACATAATATAGTTATATATAATGTAATAATGTTAATATCATATTATATAACAATACAAATTCCAGAAACAATCTGGTTTAAAAAAAAAAAAGGAAGGGACAGCAGAGCCAGTATAGCACTAGCAAGTTCATGATTCTAGGAGTAATCAACAACAGTTGCTTATATCGAGTCTTATTTTGTGACTGTCAAAAGCTTTTAGTAAGCCCCAAATTCTAGAAAATTCTACAGCTCTAAAAGTTATACAAAACACTTGGTCATATTTGATGGAGGGACCAAACTGACTAAAGTGACCTTTGTCGCTTTCTCATCCTGGCAAGCACATTGGGACAATATGCCACAATGGTGGCTTTTAGACAGCTTTGTGTTTCTACATATCTTAGGCAATGCAAGAGCAAGCTTCAGCCCTGTATATTCTCATCCTACTACACTCTGAATCCTGTGTGACATGTCTAGAGAGCTACCCTGTAACTGAACATCACAACATCTCTTACGGAACATCTCAAGCTGATCAGAGAGTATTCAGAGCTCTTTAAAACGGCAGAGCTCCTTTAAAGCTGAATAAAGGAGGCAGGGGGGTAAGCAGTGGACAGAATACCGGCAAGGGAGGATTCAACACCTAAAGCTGATTTTTCCTCTCTGTGCTGACCGCGTTCTGCAGGGCACTGCATATTGCGTTCGTCTCTTTCAAGCCAGCTGACGCGCCCAGCAGCGAGATATGTTGCCACCTGGTGTGGAGGTGATGTACAAAATCCTGGCTGACTCCTGTATGAGCAAAGGCTGCGTCACTGCAGAGGCACATCTCCTCCTGGACCACCCCGGCAATGCCGTCAGCCCGCCTTGCTGCTGACTCACCTCTGGGGAAGAAACCAGCGCTGAGGGAAGAAGCTGCCCTTCAGCCTGCGATCATGCGGAGCGGGCAAGCACAGGGACTGCAGAACCTGCCCGAGGAAAGGGGACGCCGAGGGTGATGGCTCCAGGCATCAGTCGAACCGGGATGCCAACCTTTACAGCTGGCAACAGCTGTGTGTTGATCCTGCCATGAGGTGCCGGAGTGATGCTGAAACATTATGTCTTACACAGCTGCTCAGTTAAACAGGCTGCTCTTAGAGGGAGGAGGGAGGTCTGCTTCACGTTAATCATTTCAAGCTTTTCTCGCACATCATTTGCCAAACGTATGGCGCTTCACAATGGAATCCACATTCAAATAACCTGACTAGTATTCCTTTGTGCAAAGAACCTCTTAAAAGCGGTAAAGCAAGTACAGTGCACAGATTTTTTAAAGACAGCAATAAGCATTACAATTATTATTTGTAAAGATTGTGTTTTCCTTAGGAACAGATTTTTAACATAACTAAGCTTGGAAAACCTTTTACTTATTTTCAGAGAAAACAGTTTGATTGCTGCCAACTGCTTTCTATAGACTCCTATAAGAAATATGTTTTTACCTTTCTTCAAAACCCCACATGCTGCTGTGAGGAACAATGACAAAATCAAACCCGGTATTCTTTCTTCAGATATGATTTTCAACAGTGGATTTATGAGCAGCCTTAATACTAGTCTTGAAAGAAGCTGACTCTGTGCATTTTATGGTCATTCAACACTCTATAGCTCAGTGGTGTTCCACTGCCCCTGCAGCAGAATATGTCATCATAAATATGTTGTACGTGTGCACCCTGCCACTGAAAGATCTCTAGGGATGTTGAGCTTTTGATTTCCTATCAGAAGAGATTTAACTGATCACCTGCTCTCTATAGTTTAAATGGACAAAAGTAGCGTTGCCACAGAAATATTCCAGGTGCTTTTCGGCAAAACTGTTGACAGATATTTTTTTGGACCAGTTCAAGAGAGTTTCTTATAGCAGAAACATGCCCATGCCCCATGACTTACAATGCTGTGTTGGTTTATTCAGAGTATCTGTGGCATTGTAAAATTTTATCAAATTGCTTGTACGTTTTTTTCAATTCAGAAGTTCGCTACAGAAATTATTATTTTAATAATTAAAAATATAAACAATGCATAGCTATTAAGTGCTTTCCATAGATGATTATTTGACTGAAACAGTATTTTCTAGTCACTGCAGTGCTACCATTATTTGCAAGAACTGATTACTAAAGTCATATATAGCCACATAACGGAATTTAGAATACAGTGCAAGCAAGAATATTCAGGCTTCTTCCATTCCAATTCTTTCCAACTTTCAGAACAGAACAATCACCAGAACACCCTCCTTTTAATCGGCTGGTCTCCTACTTCTCCCACTAAAGACAGGTTTGCTGGTTGCTGGTTGCACAGGTTGCTGGCATTTTTCTAGTTTAAGGAAAAAAATCTGCAAAAGGAAGTTTAAATAATCTTGAGGGAAGCATTCTCCTTAAATTCACCCAAAGCTTACAGACCAGTTCCATGTGTTATCATGCTGGAAAAAAAGCTAGAGGCTTTAAAAACTGGTGAATGTATTGTTACTCAATCCACTGTCAAAGAAGGCCTTTTTTCCATGTAACTCAAAATTTCTATCTAACATGCCAATAAGTCATCGTGGTAGAAAAAAATTTCTTGCAATTCATGCAAAATCTATTCATAGTTTGAGTCATGATAGGTTCTGCTACTGATGGAGAGAAGATTGACTGACTGATGTGGAAAAGCTTACTCTAGTGAAAACTCGAGAGAAACTTTCAAGTACATATGAATGTACTCACTAGGCCTATAGCATGAATAGGCTCATCAACAAACACTGTCTTGTAAGTGCCTGTCAAGCTATAAGCTGATATGCCCGTGAATAAAAATGGGAGAATCACATGATATTGATTATCTCAGTTCCCATGATGGGAAAGGAATTGTCCTGAACCACACAACTACGAAGGTGCCACTGCACAAGGTAGTAGCCGCGACAGTCCTTTGAATGTAAAGCCCCAAAAGAGGCAGCTCGGTGCCTTCTGCTTGGCTCTTCCCCTCCAGAGACTCAGTGCTTCTGTCTGAGGCATGTGGAGCCATGGAGCGGAAGAGAGATGGCAAGACAATACTGTACAAGGCACAGATCTAGCTAGAGGCCAGAGCTGCATCTAACACTGCGCATGAGAGGAGACGGATCTTGTGTTCACACAGTGAACAGCCAAATAGTTCATCTGGTAGAATCAAACAGCAATCGCTCCAGTACCCACACTTAAGTTATTACAAAGCATCTGCTTTTATGTCACAGTAATCAGGATAGATACAGGGGGAAAACAGAAAAGAAAATCCTAAAAAGGCATTTCAACAAACTATAAAATTACAGACAACGCTAAAAATTCATATATATTTCTTATAAACTAGAATATGTTTACTTTGCACTTTGAATCCTCCAAAAACCATTTCAAAGAACAAAAAGATGGCCCTTTGTTGATGTGCTAATGTTATTAAACTAGTTCAGCCTCCTTCCTCCTGCCTCCCTTCTCCTTATTTCCTTCAAAAAAGCAAAGGACAGTAACAATTCCAAAACTAATTCTTAGTCTGCACAGATAACTACTCTTCCTGGCTCCAGTCACTGCTGCAGCTTTTGCTTGGCTAGAGCAGCATATGAACATAAGTGGCCACATAAGCATGGAAAAATCTCCTTCGCTCTGTGAAAATAATTGTACCTTCTATTGTACTATAGAATCTAACATTCAAGATGACTAGTATTTTTGATATATAATTCAGAATCAGAAAGTTTCAACAAAAGGCTTTATCAGATACTCCATAAAACTCACAGTGTGGGAGTAGAGTAATTATTGTCATTTCATTGCTCTCTCTCTAACTATCTACAATTATCTCTTTATACTAGTAATCAGCTTTATACCATTTGATGTCCTTTGCTTTTTATTGGTCTAATTACAAAGTAGCAGTAGAAGTTTGCATCACAAAGACTGGTTTGAGTACCCATTTCATCTCCTTCAATTTTCAAATGTCTGTATTTTCCCAAAAATGTAAGACTAAAAACTAAACACATATTTAAAGGCTGTGTCTTATGTGCTAATGACAATCATGTATTCAAAAAAAAGCCCTATTTTATGCAGAAAAGTTCATTATATTTTTATAGCAACACAAATTAGCATGAACAGCATGATGGATCCATATGTCGTCTCTTTATTTTGAATAATGCTCCTACATTATTGGGTCTAAGACAAGGAACTTGTGCTCTGTTTCACTAACGTGCACCAGACAAACATAAGCCTTGTTAAAAAACTAGATGTTGACAAGCATTTCAAAACATTGCAGTAGTTCTACGTTCACATGACCTTATTTCAAACACCAAAAAAATACCTAAATTTGAAGGCTGATTTTTAATAGTTAGAAGGGTCAGAAAAGCTTATTTGGATTTGGTGATCTAAAACTGCTGTTTGAGGGAGCTTTTCACTCCATCTTGACTATATTGCCTCTTAAATACTAGAGGTTTGGGCAGAGGAAGTCCTGCAACCAGATGTCTTCCACACTTCACGATTATAAATGCCACTGTGCCTCCTGCCCTTTGATATGGAGGCCAACTCAGTCCAGTGCCGATCAGCATTATTCCTCATGACCCTTATTTTATAGTTCATTGATGGTCCAATCCTACAAATTCATGTTAAGGTATGAACAGCCCTACTCCTTTTTGTCCAAGAATACTTTAGTTCATTAAGCAATCCTTAATCAGCTGTGACATTGCAGAAAAGCCAGTTGTGGCAAGGGAAAATAGATTATGGTTTGCTTTGCTGTAGGCATTGGTCACCATGATTACAGCTGGATGTTAGGTTCAGTTTAGCATTTGAAAAAAAAGGACAAGTGCCAAGACAAGCTCTGAGGCCAGTGCTCTTCATACTCATGCAGACCTTGCAAAATGCAGTTCCTCTTTGTCCCAAATTTATGCCAATATCTATAACTGGAACCAAAGACCCTATTATACATACTTACTGCCAAATCAATTAAAAAAAGGTGTTGCTCTGAAACCATCCACTCCTTTGTGCTTACTACAATTCATTAGCATATGCAGTCCTTCCATTCAGCTTTTCTGGAAACTAACCTCAACAAACATCATTTTAGGCCCTAATGAAACACAATGACCTCACGGTAATGATGACTTACTCGGGCTGGAGTTTTTTCTCATCAAATCATGCAGACCCTACCAGATGTTGCAGTTAAAAACAACCCTCCGTTGCTGCTTTCTCTAAATCATACTTGAAATATGTCTCCAATCTATTCTTAAACAAATTCAATAAAAACTACAAAAACAGTGACCAGCCAGCCATTTCTATAAATAACAGCCTCCATGACCTTCCTGGAGACCTCACAGTACCCTGGAATCAAACTCGTCCTCAAATCCTGCTGGGTTCAAAACTGAGCCAAACCACTTTCCTATTTTCAGTCATAATCAGAGTCTAATAAAGCACATGTGCAGCAAACCCAATCACACGCTTGTCACTTCTACCAATGGAATGTCACATCCTAGGTTTTAGACAATCAAAGAATCACAGAATGGTGAGGGTTGGAAGGAACCTTAAAGATCATCCAGTTCCAACCCTCTGCCATGGGCAGGGACACGTCCCACTAGAGCACATTGCACAAAGCCCCATCCAGCCCGGCCTTGAACACTTCCAGGCATCTACGGCTTCTCTGGGCAACCTGTTCCAGTGTCTCACCACCCTCACAGTAAACAATTTCTTCCTAATATTTCATCTAAATCACCTCTTTCAGCTTAAATCTGTTACCCCTCGTCCTATCGCTACACTCCCTGATAAAGAGTCCCTCCCCATTTCTCCTGTAGGCCTCCTTTAGGCCCTGGAAAGCCACTGTAAAGTCTCTCCAGAGCTCCTTCTTCTCCAGGCTAAACAACGCCAACTCTCTCAGCCTGTCTTCATAGGAGAGGTGCTCCAGCCCTCTGCACATCTCCGTGGCCCTCCTCTGGACCTACTCCAACAAGTCCATGTCCTTCACATGTTGGGGGCCCTAGAGCTGGATGCAGTACTCCAGGTCTCATGAGAGCAAAGTAGAAGGGCAGAGTCATGTCCCTCAACCTGCTGTCCACGATTCTTCTGAAGCAGCTCAGGACACAGTTGGCTTTCTGTGCTACAAGTGCACATTGACAGATCACGTTGAGCTTCTTGTCCACCAACACCCCCAAGCCCTTCTCCTCAGGACTGCTCTCAATTCATTCTCCATCCAGCCTGTATTTGTGCTTGGGATTGCCATGACCCAGGTGCAGGACCTTGCACTTGGCCTTATTGAACTTCATGAGGTTTGCAAGGGACCACCTCTCCAACCTGTCCAGGTCATGGCATCCCTTCCCTCCACCACGTCAACTGCACCACACAGCTTGGTGTCATCAGCAAACTTGCTGAAGGAGCACTCAGTCCCACTGTCCATGTTGCCAGCAGAGATGTTAAACAACACTGGTCCCAGTCCCAACCCCTGAAGAAGGCCACTCGTCACTGCTCGCCCCTTGGACATCAAGCTGTTGAAAATAAATACTGTTTATGACAATATAACCAATTCTTTGTGTTTATATTTGGTGCAGACATTGCTAATTTGGTGTCCCGGTTTGAGGTAAAACTGGATCAATTTTGTGTTCTGTAACTTTGCATTTTAGTTAGGCCTTTTCTAACTCTCTGAAATTAACGGCATATTGTGGAGAAAACTGTTCCTTCCCAGAGTGATAAGACCAATGTTTGTGCTACATGCCAGGGAACGGTGTGCAGAGAGGCTCTTGCTTATACTTATTGCTATAACAACCAAGGTCAGCCAATTTTCGTTATTCGCCCCTTAGAGGGTCGGAAACGGAAAAACGTAGAGGGGTCACATCTGTGGGGAGGAAGGGACAAGACAGGTGACCCAAACCTGACCAACTGGGGTATTCCATCCCATCTGCCCCATGCTCAGTATAAAAGATGAGGGGGGAAGGGCCATCTGTTGGTCTGGTTGTGGTGATTTCAGCTGAAACCATGACATTTGGCTATGCCCAGGACTAAAAGCAGGGATGTTCATGGGGCCAAGTTTTGTAAAAGGAATGACTGAATGCCTGTTTTTTTGCTTAGTTCTGAATATGCCCTTGGCTAAGATGGAAGCTAACATAGGGTGAATATATTATGTTTGGGTTTGGAACAAATGTGGATATACTGGGTAAGACTTAGACAAGGTTTAATGTTGAAGCTGAACTACTGTTTGGTACTCCAGAGCTGAAAGGTTGGGCTCATTGCAGGAACCTCCACAGACTACACTGCAAAACCTGTAGTGGTACTACTAGGTAGGCAATGATTTTAAATTAATTTTAGAAGATGCTTATCTCATTTTATTATGACCTAAGAAAGATTCTAGGTGCAGGGCTAAAAATTTCAAGAAAAAATATAGGAAATTTGCTTTATTCCTTATCCCCTAGGCCTAAGGGAAAGTCTAATGTTGTGCTAGTTGCTGAAGTCTGGGATTAAAGATAATATTTGAGAAAAATAAGAATGAAGAACTTAGTTTACTGCATGAAAGCATATGGCTGGGGTAAGGAACTATTTTTTGTTGATACTATACAGACATGAGCCACCTGGCTGTGATTAGGACTAAGCTTGAGGTAAGATTTGGGCAATCAATTTTGCACCAAAAAACACATTATAAATACAACAATGAATAATGTAACATATAAAAATAGGGAAGTTATGAAAATGTAAAAGATATACCTGGCATGCCATGATAAAAGATTTACCTTGAAACTCTTGGAAAAAATCTGTTAAAAAAAAAAAGCCAAAACCCACAAAGATCATATTTTTACCAATCTACTAATTTTACCAAATCATTCCTTGGATAATTTAAAACTATTCATTGATCTAGAGGCTGCAGTGGTCTTTTTTTTCAGAGATGACCTAGAAAGTAAGTGGACATTTTTGCACTATATATCCTACACGTTTTGAAAAGTACTCTAAAAAGAGGAACTGAAGACTTGGGTTTGATCATGTTCTGTGTAGCTCAGACCTAAGAGTGGGAAGCAGCAGAAGCAAAAGCACTCCATGTTACTGAAGCTTCACATCACGTAAAATTGGTAATGAAGAGGATGCTGCAATAGCCAAAAGGTTTTTTTGGGGAAAAAAAAATAAATTGAAGTAGGCCTCCTACTACGGAAACAGGCTTATTTTCAGAGAACTTAATGCCTCTAAGAGACATGAAATTTTCCTTAACTGTGTTTCACAGATGCAAAAGATTCTAGAACAAGGTACATATATTGCCAGAAAGGGTTCTAAAGGGCAAATTATAAATTACAATTTTGTGGATGTTTGGATATTTTATGTCTAAGCTATCTTTCTCATGTTATCAGAAGAAATGTTGGTGCAATATAAGATATATTCATATACTATGGAGCTTGATCAGATGCTACATCTGAAGCCAAAGTTCAGCACTGTAGATTATTTTGAAAAGATTTTCTCACAGCTTGCATTACAAAAATAAAACAATTAAGATGCTACCAGGATAAATGACGGTTAGCAAACAGAAGGACTCCCTACTCCTCGATTACTGATAGAAGATCCTTAAAACCTGGTGTTGAATTTCTGATTATAGCCCTGGGATAGCAGCAACAAAAGCAGTTTGCTCTGGGATCACACCAAGCTGTTACTGCTCCAACCGCTGATGCAGCAACTTTGCCTCAGATGGGGCGTGCGACACAGCTCTCTACCACAGAGCAGACTGAATTCAACACCTGGATTCATTTAGGGTGAATCCATACCTATAAAAGGGTGGATTAGGGAGAAACGCAGGGAACCACGGGCCCAAAGCTCCTTCTGTAATACCACTGCAAAAAAAGCACCTGCTCAGGGAGTTTTTCTAGCTTCATGAAATGGTTAAGAATGAAGTAGTTCCAACAAGGAATCCCCCTTTTTTTTTTTTTTTAACATTCATTCTCCACAGGCATACCCTTTGGCAGCTGTTCTCCAACCTGGGGAACACCATGCTCCCCCAACTTTCTTTAGCCCAAGCTTGTAGGCTGACAAAGAAGACCCGGGGAATTACAGGCCAGTCAGTCTCACCTCTGTGCCTGGCAAGATCATGGAGCAGATCCTCCTGAAATCTTTGCTAAGGCACAGGGAAAATAAGGAGGTGATTGGAAACAGCCAACATGGCTTCACCAAGGGCAAATCGAGCATGACAAATTTGGTGGACTTTTACAATACTGCCACAGACTTGGTAGACAAGGGCAGAGCAACTGACATCATCTACCTGGACTTACGCAAACTATTTGACACTGTCCCACACGACATCCTGGTCTCAAAATTGGAAACCCATGGATTCGATGGATGGACCACTCAGTGGATAAGGAGCTGGCTGGACGGCCGCACCCAAAGTGTGGCAGTCAACGGCTCAATGTCCAGGTGGCAGCCAGTAACGAGTGGTGTTCCTCAGGGGTCGGTATTGGGACCAGTACTATTTAACATCTTTGTTGGAGACGTGGACAGTGGGATAGAGTGCACCCTCAGCAAGTTTGCTGATGACACCAAGCTTGGTGGCGCAGTTGACACGCTGGACAGGCTGGAGAGGTGGGCTCGTGCAAATTGCATGAGGTTGAACCAGGCCAAGTGCAGGGTCCTGCACCTGGGACGTGGCAACCCCAGGCACAAATACAGGTTGGGTGGAGAATGGCTGGAGAGCAGCCCTGAGCAGAAGGACTTGGGAGTGCTTATGGACGAGAAGCTCAACATGAGCCTGCAGTGCGCGCTGGCAGCCCAGAGAGCCAACCGTGTCCTGGGCTGCATCAGAAGTGTGGCCAGCAGGTCTCGGGAGGTGATTCTGCCCCTCTACTGTGCACTGTACTGAGACCCCACCTGGAATACTGTGTCCAGCTTTGGAGTCCTCAACACAGACAGCTGGAACAGGTGCAGCGGAGGGCCACAAAGATGATCAGAGGGATGGAGCACCTCTCCTACGAAGACTGGGACTGTTCAGCCTGGAGAAGGCTCCAGGGAGACCTTATAGCAGCCTTTCAATACCTGAAGGGTGCCTACAGAAGAGCTGGGGAGGGACTCTTTGCCAGGAGGTGTAATGATAGGACAAGGGGAAACGGTTTTAAATTGGAAGAAAAAAGATTCAGATTAGATCTCAGGAAGAAATTTTTTACTCTGAGGAACCTTACCCCTTTTGTGATTCTATGACACGCTCTACCCTCCTCCCCCCCCCCCCCGCCCTGACGGGCCGGTTCCCCGCCGCTCTGGCGCTGGGTGAGGGGCGGAGCGGCCACGGGCCCAGCGGGGCGGCGAGAGGGAGCTCCGTACCCCTCCCTCAGCGGCCCGCCGCCCGTAACGCCACCACAGGACCGCCCCGCGCGCAGCCCACACACCGCCCCGCCAACGGCCGGCCGCCTCCCGCGCACCAGCCCCGCGAACGCCGCCGGCCAATCAGCGCGCGGCAGCCGCTGACAGGCGGGAGGCGGCGGGAAGCGAAGCGGCCGCGGGCGGGAGAGGGCGGGCGGTAGGACAGAGGGGCCCGCCGGCTCAGCTCTTTAATTGGCTGGTTTGCCCCCAAACTGCCCAATCGGAGAATGCTTTGTAAGCGCCCTCTCAA
>NW_015094508.1:3571361-3635861 GCF_001431845.1 Calidris pugnax | reverse complement strand
CTCCTTCCCCGAGCTTCCCACCGCCCTCTGAGGGAGCCTGTGGGCACCCCCTGTCCCCGGGTAGTTGGGCTGGTGGTCTAAAGGGCCCTGTTTTAAGAAAAAAAGCAAAACAAATATATATATTTTACCTACGGAATTATGCTCTTTCCCATCTGTCCGCCCATGTGCCTACACGGCTGAACCTGCCAGGTGTCTGTGGGGCACCCCACAGCTTGTCCTTATTGTTGCCTGCTCACTGTCATGACAGAAGTGCTGTATCGAGAAGCTTAAAAACGTGAACTTGAACAGGCCGGCTTTGCAAGGGTGTATAGTTAAGGGGAAATATGTCCTGCATGTTCTGGGAGATGGAGGAGTTCTCTTTCCTAGGTGTTGAGTCCTATGATCTGCATGCAACAGCAAATTATTTGGAAAGCAACACTTTTAGTCAAAAACAAACCCCAAAGCACAAAATCCTGAGTGCGGTTCAAGCAATTAAAAAAAACTAAGGATGAGAGCAGCCATGCTGAGCCAGACCAAGGATCTTTATAGTTGCATCCTATTCCTAAAAGTAGCTGTGTTAACGCTGTAGTTCTACAATTGTGGTTTGGAAGAAACTGTGCTCTTAATGGGAATCTTTCCTGAATGAACTTAGATGTGTGTTTTGGCAGCTGCTTGGGGAAGATTAGAAGAACGTGGTAAGCATGAAGATGCTCTTGTCACTTGTCTCTCACTCTATAATGATTTGCAGCTTAGCAAATTGAGTTGTTGACCCAGAGTTGGTGTCTTACTTAATGTTCCTTGATTTCCCTTTTAGAAACTTATTCAGTGTTTTCCTGAACTTAGTGCTTCTTCGCTGAGATCAAAGCAAGCAAGTTATTCTTGGTATGATGTGTCAATGTCTGTAAACATCAGCTTAAAAGAAGTGTATTTATCTTAATTTACCGTAGTAGTCCAGTCTGTTGGTGTGTTCCTAAGCAGAATTTTAGGTTTAATGGGATTTTCACTGGAATGTTGTAATAATCAAAATATAATGTTGGACTCTAGACGCAAACATTAGAGGCAAAACATAGAAATGTGGGGTAAGCTCGAACTTTAAATAGTAACATGTTAGTGGAATCAAAAGCAATATTCAAGTCAGTAAAGGCAGTCAGGTGGACAAACACAATGAAGAGTTAGTCCACTGGTATAAAGAAAAGGGATGGGAAGAGGCAGCAAACACACTGAGCTTGAAGTGACAGCAAGTAACTCTTGTAAGACGATGTCAAACAGGGAGCTGCAGTTATGGATTTGAAGGGGACAGTAGCCTGGAGTGGAGAGGCAGCATCACTTGTGATGAAGGAACCTTGTGAATTTTGGAAAACCACAAACTTAGGAGCAGTTTCTGTGTAAAGCAGAGAACTAGATACATAAACTGACTGTCAAGGATATGGTCTCGGAAAAAGGAAAATAGAAGTCAGGACAGTGGTCTTAAGTTATTAAACAACGTTTTCAGAAGAAAACGTTTTCTCTTCCACTTTCTTGGACTTCTCTGTGTTCACGTGAAACTCCATTTGCCCTCCTGTTTCTCCCAAGAATTAATGGTAGTTTATTTCTTTTTTAGTGGACTGAAAAGGGAGGGGAACGATATTTGTAATTCCTGGTTACAAATACACCTTTAATTCCTGTAAGGGCTAGATAGTCCTTTGTGATCATCCCTAATGCCCCCACACACCATGTTTTAATATCATCAGAACTTTTAGGGCGGTCAGGACCCACAATTTGAGAAACTATGTCAGTGAGAAGGCATATGGAGTTGAAGCTGACTTTGTAAAATTACTGAAGAAGTATTTTTTGGCTACTAAAAGAATTTATCAACTAAACGAAGGGGGAGTGCTATTGTGAAGTTATTTGATGAGGTAGAGATGCCAAAATCAAATAACCTATAGGGAATAATTTGTGGGAGAGAAGAGAGAAGAAAATTGTCAGAGCAGAAGACAATGAAAACAGAAGAGAGCAGGAAGGTAGTATTTCTTCTGTGGTCTATGTAGTATTTCTTCTCTCACTTGCACACCAGTATACAGCAATAAAAGTATTTATTAAACCTCCCTAAGACTTCATATTTTGTATTTAAAAAACGTGGTTGGTATATTAGGACTCAGCAGGAAGTAGGGAGAAGGTAATCTATTTTTTGGAACCTTGGGCAATAGGGAATCTCAGCATTTAAAATCATCTTTATACCATTTCAAAAATGTCAACTTTCAGCATAGAAATGAACTTTCCATTCTGAAAGGTGTAGATACCCTTAGCAAGAGAGCCTTTGTCATGCAAGAAGAATCAGCATCCAGAATAACTCAAAGAACAAAAAGTCAATTAATTTCCATCTGTATTCCTATATGGTGAGCTATGAGATTATTGTGATTTTTTGACATTTTGAAAAAAGATGATGATGCTTAAGGAGGCTATCCCTGCCAATTTAATGACAACAATTTAAAAATAAGTTTTCTGTCAGAAAATGCATCTGTTTAAAAAAACAACTGAGAATATTATAATTGACAATTTTAAAGGTCACTCTAAAACTAAATTTTCCTTGCATCGTTGTTTGCTACATTATATAAGCAGTTGGTTCCTTTGACTGATAGTTTACTGTGGTCTTCCCAAGCTTACCCTCTGCTGACAGCTCCCTGCTTGGTGTGTCTGATGATTATTTTTGGTGTGCATCAGACAACTGTATCATTCTGACGTTCATTCATTCATTAACAAATTTACCTTGCTTTTGTTCCTTCCCCCTTTCCCCCCATCCTTTTGAGTTCTTTTTCCCCATATCCTATCAACCAACCTCTTGGTAAAGAAATGCCTCTTCATGTCCAGCCTGAATCTCCCCTGGTGCAGCTTTGAACCATTCTTGCTTGTACTGTCATTGGATCCCAGGGAGAAGAGCTCACCACCTCTCTCTCCACTTCTCCTCCTCAGGAAGCTGCAGAGAGCAATGAGGTTGCTCCTCAGCCTCCTTTTCTCTAAAGTAGGCAAACCTAAAGTTCTTAGACACTTCTTGTAGGAGTGTAGAGCCTATTACTGTTGCAAAAGAACACTGAGGTCAGGGCTAAGCAATCGGAATGTCGATGGGGAAATACTATACTCCTTTTAGATAATTGTGAAGGGCCTTTTTTTTTTGCTTTGTTTTGTTTGAGCCTTTTAGATAATTTGGTGCTTTTAAGTAGAGCCTAGATTATTGCCTTTTCCTTATTAAAAAAATCCACTGGTTCTCAGAGAATTTCCTTTTACTTATAATTGAGCTGTGCAAGACTTTGTCCATTCAATCCATTCTTTTTATGTTCTTTAGTAACCTTGACTGCAATCCTAAGGACAAAGTCTGTGCAGCATCTGTAGATTTTTATAATGCTGTAAGAAGGAAAAAAAAAAACCCCACCCTCTGAATGCGCTTGTGCCATTTGCTCGCTGCAACACTAATTTATTTACTTCTACAAAACCAAGGTAGTATGCATTAAATGATCAAAACTCCTCTGACCTTCAGGCTCTAGAACTATATTTCTGTCTTTTTATGCTCTAACAGAATTTTTGTAGTTGACATTACAGCTTGAAAGTTTTGTTTAAAACAGAACAAAGATACTAAGTAAACCAAACAGATATTGTTAATTTTATTACGCTTTAATTTAAAATTTATTGGTCAATATTGCGTTCCAACTGCAGTATCCTTGTTATGGAATACTTGAAATTGAGATAATACTTTTAATCACTTGATGTTTCCTTTTCTCTATCTTACATATTCTTATTGCAGACTCCAGACTTTATATTTTTGTGTGTCTAAGTTTCTGGTTACAATTTGGATATTGTGTTTTCATTGATATTTGCTTTCAACTGAATTCCAGCAATGTTGTAATATTGTAATTTATAAGCGTTTATTTCCAGATTTTTCACTGGGTGCTGTCTAATGACACTTTCTGCTCATGTGTAAGAGTGTGTATTCATGCACGTAGTGGATTCTCTGGGTTTTAATAATAGTGTTGAGCTTGAAAGACTAGATAAATTCCTGCAGTAACTTGATATGCATATTTTGAGCTTTCAGGATATCTATATTAAGACGGATTCTGTGCTAATGATTAAATTCGATGACTCGAAATGAGCCACTTTCTTGCACTTGACACCTTACCTACTGTGTCCCTTGAATTGGATACAGTAATCATGGGAGCAGCTGGATCAGCCCCAGCTGAAAACTAACTTGTTTGAGGGTGAAGAATTAGTTTTAAGTTGCTATTTGGTCACACGATCTCTTTGAAACAGACAGAAAAGTGATGTAATGTTTTCTGCACAATTATTTATTTTAGTTCAGTTAAGGCAAAGACTAGTATGTGTGCTTTTTTTACTCTGCTGAAATTTTGCTGCAGGAGATTTTGTAGAGTTACATGTAGTTCCTGGTTGTATAACTCATCTGAAGTTGTTTTCTTTGTTTTCATATTTGTTTTCTTCTTTTGACATCTGATAAAATCTAAACTGTATTTCTTTGGAAAGATATGGGTATGGAAAAATTGAAAACTTGTTGATTCACAACAAACTGTGCCTTTTGCTTGGAATGTGATACTTCTTTTTGCTTATTAAAAAGATACACTAGATATTTGCAATTATAAAGCTTCACGTACATTTATTTAGCCTTTTCATTTTAACATGATAGGATAGAAGATGGGAAATGGAAATTTGAAAGGAAACTAGAATTTAGCTGAAATGTACAAAGCCTAGCTTCTTAAATTCTCAAATTAATGGAAACCCACATAAATGTAAGGGTTGCACTGAAGTTTTAAAATACTTTCCTTTTCAGCTGGTAGATTCAAAACCATATTACATGTAATTGATACTTTTAACTGATTATTTCCACTCTAGCTTTCCTCAGCTTGAAGGGGAAAATAATTTTTAAATTCACAGTTGGTTTCTGAGATTTGACCTCATTAGGACACTAATCAGAATTACTAGGGTAGTGTTAAGTGGAAAGAAAAACATAACGAAAGAAAAAGACTGCTACTGACCTGGTTTAGTACTTTCCAACTGGCGTTTTCCCCCAAATGTTTAATTTGTGGCAGTTTAAGCATTTAACTGCTACTGGAACTTTTTTAATTAATTACTGAATTGTATGTTTAAGCTGTAATACAGATTGTTCACAATTTCACATTGAACTCTAAATAATTTAATTCTGAAAATCAATTTAATTAGGAGATTTCAAAAAAATGTTGGCTTACTTTTGTACACAGCATAATGTCACATACCAGTTAGATTAGTTTATAACGTTTTAACAGGAAAGCTTTTATGTTAGTTATATATATACATTCCCTACACCTATATAATTTTAAAAATGCATAATGTAAGGTGATAATAATTATATCTAATCTAAAGAAAATACTGGATAATCAAATGTGGTTTGATGATTGGTTTTAGAACTCCCAACAAAGAAGTTGTAAAGTTATGGGATGTGAAATGTGACTGTATTCAGTAGCATCTTTGCCATGGCTATAAAGATAGTCATATTTTTCTTTGCAGTAAAAGTAATGCTTAGAAATGGTATCAGATAGAACTTTTTCCCCCCCAGTTCATGTTCTTGTTTACGTTGCTTCATATAGGATCCAATTCTGTCATCTAGCCAAGTCTTTCTGTGTAACTGCTACAGTGCATCTAGTTGTAACTGGAATGAAGATGAACATGAGACAAGACAAAGATAAATTATAATCATGATAGAAAACCAGCTTGCTTTTGCAACTTTAAAGGAAATCCTTTTAATTTTCACCATGACAAAAAACCTCTCAAAAACTACTGAAAACAATTTCCATTCCTTCCTACATATACCCAGTTTTTGGAAATGAAATTGTAATTTTATAATTATTTGTCATCACTTTATGACAGGATGAATATGAAGAGCGGCCTCATTATGCTCTGGTGCCTCTGAAGTTTGAACAGTGTGTCTTGAAGTGGTCAGAACCTGCTTCAGAGAGAGAGGTGGCATATTTTCAAGTGTAACAGATGATGCCATTCACCATAAGACTCCAGGTAGTATGGAGTGTAATTATTGTCGTAGTGTGCAGTGGTATGTGTTGATACAACAATGATACGACTTTTTTGACTTAAGTTTTCTAATACCTTCTGTTTGAAATGTACACATAGCTCATATAGTACATTTGCATTTTGCACAACAAGAAATTTTAGGAAGGTACATGCACTGAAAGGTTCACTCTCTGACATCCCTGTCAGATGATAGTATTGATGTGCAGGCAGTTCTCTGTGATTTGTGATGCAAATGTTTCAAGTGGTTGGTGTAATAATGCAAAAAAGGGTGCCCTGCCTTACAGTACACTTCTTTGAAATTTGACAGGTCACGACTGGTTTTGCTCATACCTGTGCTGCCATGATAGTTAAATGAGTATTTAAAATATGAGTATTTGGAAGTAAGAGTTAGTTTAAAAGGCCTTAGTGTTATGACTAATCATGTCACTACATGAATGTCATTTTTGCTCTTTCAGTTCAATCACACTATTTAAATTTTACTTTATTGCTTGGTATTTAGGACTGTATAAACGTTGTTTATACAGTCCTAAATATAAACTGTATTGTCTTGTGATGCATTAGTAACACTGGTATTAATGGTTATATGTTGTTTGCTTTTGTCACTAGCATTTATATTGATGAAGCTCTGGTAATTTTGCTTCAGAAGAAATAGTAAACAATTATACCAACATTATTTCTTTACTAGGGAGCTTAGCTTAATCAGGAAGGACTTAACTTTAAGTTCTATTCTTTATCATGCTATTTCATGATAAATATATTTAACTACAGTTTTCTTTTCACTTCTATTTTTGTGACCCGTGAAGATGGGTTTATCTGTACTATTTAGAGGGTCAGAGGGTGTAAAATGTGTAGATAATTTTATTACTAGAGGCTAAGCAGCCTTGAAGTGGTGTGTATATCTGGTGCTAGTCATCGTCTTGGAGTAGATGTTGTTCATGGGTATTGTATGCCAGAACTCCTGGCCATGCTGATCAGAGCTAAATAACTCTCTGCTAGCCAGAATTTACCAGTGCGATTGCAGAGGGCAATTCAGGTTCTGCAAGTTGTTTATTTCACATTAACAAAAAATCTATCTTCTAAATTGTATGGGTTTTTTTCACTGGAATAGAAACAGTTCTGGTAAGTTGTCAGTTACCATTTAGTTAACTCATGTTAATACAGTGTAATAAAAAAATTATCTAGAAACAGATTCTTGAAATAAGGAATGCAATTAAAAGTGAGGGAGGTTGTGTTGGTTATGCTCTGTATCCTTCCACAAGGAGCCTATGTAGTGGAGTTTAGGTACATTTAGACACCCAAGCCAATATCTCTCTTTCCAGTAGGCCATAAGGGGAAATGTTTTATCATTTTTATGAACTAATGGGTAATCTTAGTCCTTAAGGACATCACATCCATAACTTATCCCCATGCAGAGTTAGCATGGCTGTTCTTCTGAATATCAGACTGCCACTGGTATGATTTTGAGTTCATTGAAAGCATGAGAATGGAAGTTTGAAGAGAGAGAATATTATGTAATGGAAGTAGATCTGCAATTAGAATAAGAATAATGTTAGAAAAGCTGCCAACAGAAAAGTTTCAAGTGCATCCTTTGCATTTTCATTTTTACATATTGAACTTTATTAACTTGCTCCAGTGTAGTTATGTCCTATGTGGGAATTGTACCAAGTTGCATAAGAAGTCGGATCAATAGAAGCTGCTGGTACTTTGTACTTTGCCAATTATTCAAACAGTCAAAACATTGTAGAAAAAAATTCCACTGTAGTAAGAGGTATTCCTGCAACTCCTAGAATGAGAGCACTCACTTGAGGTTTAAAAAATTATAATAGAAAATGTTTTGATTCAGAAAATAAAATATCCTCACCTTTTATATCAGTTTGACGCACCAAAAATTGCAGTTTGATAGATTCAATTAAAGGTAGCATTTAAACTAGCTGTGATTTTCATAGCCAAAGAACATTCTGTGGCTACTGTCAAGAGCCCAATACCAGGTTCTTTCAGATACTACACACAAGGAGGGTTTAGGCTTCTGTTCTCATCTGAAGATATTTGCTGTTACATGGGACCTTGGTTTAGCAGAGTGATACAGCAATCTGCTGAAGTCACAATGCAAGCACATGTCAGCGCTTGTTTGGATCTCTCAAACAGGTAAGCATACTCTGTAAATTAAATTTTATTTTCTGACCTCAATAGGAAAGAAAGCAAGCACATCAAACAAGGGCTTAATCCCCTTTGTACAGACTAGTCTAACATGTGAATTCAATAATTCATCTCCTAACTCATGAGGTTTCTAGCTCACAAGTTCTCCAATTAATAACTCGCAACTTGTAGCTCACGTGGCTATGAGCAAAATAGTTCCCTAACTGACGGAAAGAGTTCTCATCCTTCCTCCTCCCTCACAGTGCAGAACTCCTTTGTGTTGCACTGGGAAGCATGAAAGCCTCAGCAGTCTGGCTGCTGTTGGATGTATTTCAAAAAGTTTTTTGGATGTATTTATACCTTGAGCTTGGAAGTTTGGTCTATACTCTTTCCATAAATTAGTGGATTCTGAAAGAACTGCCAGACAATCAATATGCAAGGATTATGACTGCAGGAGACAGCAAAGTGCAGGTGATAGCGGCTGTGTAATGACCTGTAGCTCTTCTGTCCACCATGTCCTGCCTACATGCTGCTCTTGCCTTGACCTAATGGCACAACTCCCAGGATAAGACCAGGCCTTAGCTTGATGTTATCCAAAGTCTGAGCAGAACTTCAGTGAAGAGTCACAGCAGTAACTATAAGTACAGTTAGATCACAGTACAGATGAGATTCCTGTTACAGATCTTTATACACTAATCATCATGACATGGGACATTCCTACTTGCCAGGAAGGACTATGTGGGTTAAAGCCAGCTCATGCCCATTGCTCTGCTGAAAGTTGATTTTGCTGGTTGCTCAGTTTTTGTACTGTGTTGGGTTTAGCCAACATTTCCCACCTGCTCATCTGGCCAGCACAGGAATGCAGTCACAGTTCTTGATTAACTAAGGCCACTTATACAACCAGTTGATCCACTCAACTGGTACAGCCAAAGGCCACCCTCTGCCCTTCCCTGTGTTGAGATAAGTTCAGCTTTCTTTACAACAGCTGTGGTCACTCCCTCTATTCTTCCTTAAGCTTCATGAGTGCTCATCCCCTCTGCACTAGCAGATTGCCAGAATTCAAATACATTTGCAAAACTCGTAAATTGTAGAGCAGTTCAGGTCAGCTCCTGTGACTGTTTCTCAGCCTGAGAAGTTGTTCTAAAAACAGTAGAAAATTTCAAATCCAGTTAGGTGGAATTCTATTATGAAGCAAATTCTAGTTCTCTGCTTAGAGTTTTGTCTCCCAGTTTGAGTGGAACATTATCTTGTAAGGGAGTATTTGTGATGTGCGGTACTGCTGTTCCTAAGAAAGAAGATCAGAATCAAAACACTTGACTTGAGCTTTTTTTCTTTTTATAGATAACTCTAAGCTCTATTTTCGATCATATTTGTCTGAACAGAAGATCTTAGCCAGCACTGACTGCTGTCGCTCTTTAACTCTGTGAGAGGAGTTGTGCTTTTACTTTTTTTTCTGGGGCCAAACATGTATCCTATGAAGTATTTGTGCCTTTTTACTGCCTAAATGTGTGCAATAGAAGTGAGAGGACAGATTTCAATTCCCTTGATTGCTTCTCTTGAAATATTTGAATAATTATCTCTTAATATGCTTGGTATTACCAAATAAGAATAGTCATTTGCAAGCTGTAGTTAATTGTCATGGGATAAGGAAAGAAATGCTCTTATACTTGATGGCGATAAAAATTTTGCACTGCAGTTTTATGTATTGCTCATTACAAGGAGCCACATATTCCCCTCAGTTATAGGCTCTGAAGTTTATTATCTTTGCAAAGGGCAGCACCTTGCAAAATACAATTTGTCTTTTATTTTCAAAATGAAAAAAAAATGGTTAAAAACAGTAAAGAAGGTGCTTTTGATCTTGAGGATGGCGACAAGAAAAATATTTACATGGCACCATCATGCTTCTGTTGACTACACAGTATAAATAAACTTCTGCTGCTTTGCTGCTTCATTAAAACATAGATTTGTTGTTCAAAATGTTACTTAGTCCTGTCAGTCTAGCAAAAAGATGTATCTCCTTGAGACAGAGCTTGAAACAATCTAGTTGTAAAAAGAATGTTGTTTCAACTTTCAGAAGGTATCTGACCAAAATCTGTCCCAAATCCTCCATATAACCTCTAGTACTAATCCAGAGTGATGGCATATTTGAATGGTGTTTCCCAGTGTTAATGGGCTCAGAATACCCATTTTTTCCTGATACTAATAGCAAGACTTTGAATGAACAGTCAGAAAGTAATTCAATTCAAGCTCAGTACTATACCTCTGATACCAATCACATAGGGTAGATTAGCACGTTGTTTCTGAAGGGCAGTTAATTTTTTTGTTTAGCTCTGTTCTTTTGTCATGGCTACGTGTTCATACTAAAAATCAGGCTCTTTGACATTTGTTCTGTCCCTGTCTGGCTCTAATGCTATTGCTGTATTAAAACAACAGAATCACAACTAGGGTAGTGCTCTGTAAGTTTGCAAAACAAAATGTATGTCTGTGCTGGGTATAGACTGAATACCTGGAAGTTTGCACTTCTGCAGAGCTTCTTAAGCTGGCAGTGCTTTTTCCCCCTTCTCCATGTGATGTTGGTATTGAGGCCAACAGTTTCCAATGCCACGTGATGCCTTCTGAAGTGAAGTTCTCTTTGTGGAGTATTCCTTGGTCTGGCATTTTGACTTTCTTCTCAGGTTTTTGAAACTGAAGTGAGCATTTCCACTATGACAGTAGAAGCCTAATTACTGGTAATCTTTATTTGTTGCAGTAAATTTAATGATACATAATACCTTCACTGAAAGCTTCCAGTCAAATATGAAAAATAATTGGAATAAAACATGTTGTACTGTTCATTTCAATGTCCATTTGAAACCTAAAACTTAATTTCCTGTTCTTGTTGCCAGTTTAGTTGATTAAATGTGAGAATGACTAAGACTGGAGCAGTGAATTATTTGTAGCGGAGATGTGTACTGATGACTCATACCCAAACAGTGGGGAAAACTCTTTCTCTTCAGGCTACCAGACCTCAGTATTGATCCATTAAGCTTCTGAGAAGATTAGAAAAAAAAAAGACATACATTTTAGCAAATTGCTACTCTCAGCTAGGGCCACTGATAGCAGATCACGTGTGAGAACAGTCTGGCAGAGCTTATTTACCTGATAAAAACAGAAAAGCCAGACACTAGAGGCACACAGTAAAAAAAAACAAAGCAGTAGTATTGGGATAAGACACATCTGGAAAAACTGCTCATTTCATTACCTCTACTACAAACAAGAACATGGTCTTGAATAAATACATCTGGGGATTATTTAATGATGTGCATTTTTATGCTTTATCATATCCCCATGGCTCCATGTCCTTTTTACCTTAGTGCACTGTAACTCAATGTCATCACGTACTGCAGTGAAAGGAATAGGAGTGACAGAAGGAGAGCATTAGGAATAGGGTTGAAATTAGTATGTATACAACTAGAAAATTATGGCAACACCGGAAGGCCAGGGTAAATTACATAAGATGATGATACAAACATAAAACAGATACACTCAGTGGATCCAGTGAAGGATACATCCTATGGTAAATGAGAATAATGGAAGCTGAGTTAGGAGAATCTGTATATAGGGAAGATTAAAGGGAGGGGACTGATGAATTTGTAATACTACAATCTTAGATGATGGCGCTTTTCAGTCTATTTTAATGTCTTGGGTTTACTGGTTACATTTTGTTCAGTTTTTTTTCTTTGCAAATATCTTGCAAACTGTGCTGTGTAAATTGGATATCTTTGTAATCAAAGCAAATAATAAAAGTTTAAAAATAAAGACAAACCTTCATGCATTTTGCAGCAACATCACGACTGAAGGAAGAACACAGTGACGTGCAGGAATGGGCACAAGTGGTAAAGGACAGAACTGGGAATAATTGAGGATAGTAACACTGCCAAATATTTAATATTGTGAAAATCCAGCAAGATTCTTCATCAGTGGAATTAGATGTATTTCAAGTAGTCTGGGTCATCTGTCCTGCATGTCATATTTTTTGGAGATCTTTACAACCAACAAATATTCAAATTCTGCAATTAGCCAAGCAATACTTCTCTCATTTGCAGGAGAAAAAATGATGGTAAACTAGAGCCTGATCTTAATGTACTGGTGTGAATGGGAATAATCTGTTTATGATCTTCTGCATATATAATTGGTTAGAGAGATTAGTCTAGCGAAATGGTATGTTAGGTAGGTCTTCTTTAGCTCAATCTAATTTAAATTTTATGATGTGTAGTTTTATATGATCTTAAGAGAAACACCAAAAAACCGTTGTATCTGCCTCTACATCACAGTTCTTCCTTATTTCCGCGTCTTGGAGCATGAGTGCACTAGTTGCAATTCAACCTACTTGATAGGGGAGTAGTATTGACCAGACAGCTCATCTCACTTCTTTTGAACATGAGGCCTGACAGTGACAGTAACTGTAAATGAGTGTCAGCCATCAGGCTCAGCCCTTAGTAAATCAGAAACATACATTTCCAGTGTTCAGTGAAAATACTGCTTTGTTACAAACAGTTAAGCTTATCTTTGTATACTTGTACCTAAAAAATTTTAAAGACAGTATTTGTTTTCAGAAGTGACGACTAAAATGTTGGAGGTTTCCCCTCTCTGTTTATGAAAGGAGAGTGTTTTGAAGTTGTCCTGATTGTTATTAATACAAGGAATCTGCTAATCTCTCTTCTTTCCAATTTTTTTTATTCAGCTGTTAGCTTGGATAACAAATTTTCTGTAAGGAATAACTAAATACAAAACAATATTTTATTTTCTCTGTTTATTTAAATATTAGCTTCTTTATTCTTAGTTCTGCTTTTTTCTTCCTATCAGTTGGAATTCAGATGACTGCCCATTAATTTTTTATTGCAGCGGTATTTAGCCACGGCACCTGAAAGTGAGGCCTTATTGTGTAAGGCATTATATATATTCATAGTAGATATTTCCTTTCTTAAAGAGTTTAAAATCTAGTTGTATGAGTAAATTAAAAGCTGCAAAGAATAAGGGTGCAGGTACATACCAACATTGAAATATACCCACAGGTTGTGTTGTGAATGCACAAAGGAAGGCCCCTGGTCTCAGGAATTCACAGTGTCATTAAGGAATATTGCAAAAGTTTTTAGATTTTTGACCTTGGCTGTTAATTGACAAGAATTCTTTACTGAGAGAGAGACTTTCCTTTTCTGGCAATGCTATTTTTTGGTACTTGCTTTGGTCATCCTCTTTAATGTAAGAAATTACTTTCTTTAAGAGAACGGTAGTGTTGATTTGATGAATGTTACAGTAGGACTATTGGTTTAAATATATTTATATCTTGAAAGCATATATTTTAATTGGGTTATTTGGTTTACTTGGGAAAAGGGAGTTTCTGATTACATAAATATTTTGGTGGTTGAGGTTTTTTTTTTAAATGCTTCTGACTTCCATCCAGGATGCAGACCAGTTAGTCTTTCCAGAGTATCAATCCTTATTCTCTGTTTCATTTTTAGTCTTAATATCAGTGAAGGAGCCTTCTGAGGCCAATATGGAACGACTTTCAGAAGAAACATCTTCACAAGAGTCCACACATGGTCCAAGAGAAGTCCACGATGCCACGGTGACTGAATTACCTTTGCCCGATGAAAAAGTAACTCATATAGAAAACATACTCGATCTCTGGAGTGGAAGTCTTAAGGTATGTATTTTGTATGGAACCCTTAAATATCCTGTACAGATGTCAGTGCGTTGTAGGATAAGTGAGAATGCAGGAAAAGCTGCAGCACGATTGCACTGGGAAATGGTCCTAGTGGTTTTCCTTTTGATTGTTGCATATTGCACATAAGCACTGGAGTATCTTGTTTCAAGTACTTGGGAATAACTTTCTCCGTTAGAGATATTCAGTTATTATCATTCAATAGTTCATTATGCCTCATAATATTTATAGATATAAACAGCCTGTATAATGAAGGCATCACTGTCTCCTTAATTGCTAAGTGTTTTAAGATATAAAATTATTCCCTCCTCTCTTTTAACTAATTGCACTGCTGTCATACCTTAAATTTTCAGACAAATGTTCTGACTGAATTGAGAAAATGGAAGCTGAGTTTGATCGAACATCATAAGCTTCAAATGAGACAAGAAAAAGAGAAGCACGCTGCACATGTGAGACAATTGAGCAATGAGATGGAAAACCTGAAGGAGTTGCTACATACTTATGAAATCTCTATTGGCCGGAAAGATGAGGTAGTAATTCAATTTCATAATTCAACAGTTCCTTTCTTTTTAAAAATATCCACACTGAATTTTTGGGTCCATCTTTGAAAAAAATTCTTCTTGCAGCAAGTAACATAGAGAAATAAATAATATATTTATATCCTATAGTACAAAAAGAATCATTGTTGCTAGTAACATGATCCATAATAGCAACAGAAATTTAACATGTGTGCACATATTTTGCATGGTTTGTCTTTTAAATCTAGGGTCTGTGTTTGTTCCTTATTTATTTCATAACTATCACATGGGCTCAGATGAGTCTATTGGCGCTTACACTTTAAAAGCCTTTAATTTTTCAATGATGGGATTGGTTTTCGTGAATTTTAAATGGACAGTAGTCTCCTAAATGTTTAAGAGTTTGTATTTTAGGATTCTTAGGAATTGTACATTTATACAGATTCTTAGGGTTGTACATTTGGGGTCTCTGAGTTATGCTTTTCTGCTATCAACAATACCAACAACTTCAAAATTAACTAGAATTGTGGAAACGGGTAGAAAATTTTGGCCCTGTAATCACATAGGGCAATTAAATCCTCTTATTGCTGTCATGAATTTTTAACCTTGTACTTGAGAGCACTTAATGGAGTTTGGGTTTTTAGTTCCTGTTTACGTTTTTTTTAAAAAATCATCCATTGAAGGAGTTAAAATATGGAGGAAGATGATGTTCTGTGTCCATTTGGGAAACAGTCTAATCTTCATATAGGCAAATACAAATGTAATGTTACGAGAAAAGGATTAGTATAATATCATTTAACGTATGTGAAGAGCCATAGTTATTTCAGTGCGTACCATTCAAACATATTTAATTCTGTTGGATATCATTGTATGTCACTCATGTTTAATGAACCATAATTCTTGATGATACCTTGAAAGCAGTATTTTTTAATCAAATAATTATTTCTTCAGCCAATTTTACAGTTCTGTATCTAAAAAAAAATATAAAATCTTTTCAATAGAAAATTATTATTGCCACCACCTTAATCGTAGGCGGCAGTGCTTCCATTTATCATACCATATTTATCAAAACTGCTGTATTCTGACATTGGCATAAGCCAAAGTTTGTCAGCCTCACAAACATCATGAATACTGTAGATTCTTGATCCTTCACACTGTAAATCTCACAAATGCTTTTTAGTGGCAAAAACATGCTAATTAACAAACACGGGTTTAGGCTAAGACTTCTACTATGTATCAACAGGTATGAAGCATCAATAATTGATATTTTATGTTAGCATATAACACCTTTTCAACAAAAGTAATTGATTTATTATATTCATTTCCTTTGCTATCTATTTTATTATTGATTTGTTGATAATTTATGCAAACTTCTAGTTTTAGATTAATTCATTGTTACGTAGCTGAGACTATTCAGTTACTGTGAAACTACGAAAAGTTAAAATTAGTCATATCTAAGCAGAGTAAAGTAGCTTATCCTATATTTATTAACAGACAGTGTTATGAAGAACTCATTCTTAAAAATCTAGAGATGGATCAGCTTTAAATTACTTTAAATGTATCAAATCGACCTTTATTTGTTTCTGATTTTGGTATTTTGAACACCTTAAGGAAACCAAGCTTGTGCTTAGTAATGTTTCATTAAACATTCTGAAGATGGACTGAAACAGTCTGTATGAAATTCTGTACTGAAACAAAATTGGAGTTTTGTACTATTTGCTAGATAACTGTGTTGATTTAAGGGTAAACTTTAAGTACAATTCATTTCATTGATGTATGTTCAATAATTATTGCATTTAACTTATGCAGTATGACATAATAAGGTGTGTTAGCATACAACAACTTAGAATATTGTTCCTCACAATCTTTACACAGTAGGTAAAATAAAATAATTTACCTTTGCTCCCAGGAGTCCCAAGATTGGTCACTGTTGCCCATTGGTGTTGCTCAGGTGATTGATGTCAGAATCCAGCTTAAGAAATTAGGCAAAAAATATAGAGAAATACATAGTGATTCAGTGTACCCAATTTTGCATCATGTCTAATTTTTCATCAGGGAACCTCAGCTGTTTCTGTATACCACTTAAAACATATTTAGAGATCGGTGGTAAAAGTCACTAGTTATGTTCTCTGTCCAGTAGGCCATCTTGCCTCTCAAATGTTTTGATAGCAATAGGCCTATATGGTACCTTTCATGAGAACTTTTAAAGAGAATAACAGCTCCTAATCAGATTTTTGTAGTTCGTAGCAACTCCCTAGCTTGTTTATTTTGTTCAGACAACTGAGTAAGCTTTCTGCATGTAAGTCATGTCTTTCCATTTCAGTTAGTTAATAATGCACTAAAACAAACTTTTAATATAAATATTCTTGATTTATCAAAATTGTCTTTGAAATAAGTGATTCTTCTGACCTTATGCTACATTAACATTTAATTATAAGGAAAGAAGCCTGCAGAGGTGGCATGAAATAACAATTCAGTTGAACTTTTCCTAAAACTACACAATGAAAGTGTTTGTCCCACAGTCTGAGTGTTGAAGCCACAGGACTTTTACTCTTGTTTTGAATTCAGTTGTTTTCAGCTTGATTAGAGTAAGGGGAAGATTCAGTAGAAAGCATCTATAAAAAGCAAATGCTCTAAGTGGAAAATAACTGATGCATAAAGTACATTCTATTTGACCTTACACGGATCGTAGTTATTGAAATAGTGTTAATAAACATTTTTCAGGTGATTACTAACTTGACCCAAGCATTAGAGAAGCAAAAGGAGAGAGTAGAGTTGATGAGAAACTTTACACTGTGGCGGATTCAGCATGTTCAAGCCAAACAAGAGGTATGTGTGCAAAATGAAAATGTGATGAAAACGAAACCTCTGAACTCAGAAGGGTCAGAGTTGCTGTAGTTCCTGTTACAGTTTGAAGAAATGACAGTGTTGCTATCTTGATGTGTTTGACGATGTCATATAAAAGTTTGAAAGCATCAATTCTAAAAAAAAATAGTGCTGTCAGAATACTCTCTGGGATGGGGAAAAAAATCGGACCTGTGCTTGTCTTATATTGCTCTGACTGCTGTGATCAGCTCACAGCAAATCACTGTAGTTTACAGTATCTACATTTTGAAGTGGGTGCCAAGGGAATCTCTATCTAAGTCTCAAACACATTAGGTTTGACAGTATGATACAGTATCTCATTATGTTACAGTGCGATACAGGATCATACTGTATATGACACAATACAGTATCACATTTGGGGGAGGGAAGCCATTTTCACAACTAAAACTTCAGCTGCCCTCTTTTCTCACATTGCCAAAATTTGAAGCGGCTTAAGAGCTAGTCGCACACAAGATGCTGGTCACTGCATCAGGCACGTAACAGCAAACAGTCTACCAAGTGAGGTATGACAGAAAAGGAGGATCCCGTGTCAAGGCTGCAAACCTCTCCCATTCCAGGCTGTTGAAAAGGAGAAGCTGTGCTCAGGACCCTTGTTTATTGGTATGGATTCCTGACTAGACTGAAGTTCACTGATGGTATCCAAAATTCTGTTGAAATGCAGAGAGAGATAGCCTTTTCTCTTTTCCTTCCCTCCCATCTTAGAATTTACTAATAATTTGGAGTTTGTTTTTTACTCAGCTCTTTTTATTTTTCCCAATTCATTTCTGAAAAAATAATTTAATGCTGAAGTACCTTGAGTGGTGACTATTTTGAAATAGAGTAGACTAATAGAGTTGTCTTAAACGACATCCTGAAGCCTAAATTTATTAAAAAGATGAGTGGCTTATGCTAATCTTTGTGACTGCAGGTTTTATATGGTTCCTGCAGTAAATCAAAATGTGCCACATACCCACTAAATGGCTTCACATATGCGTGGTTACACCATAAATGTGAGGTGGCTGTTTAAGTAAGAGTAAAGCTTAAGGTAAGAGTAAAAACACTGTGTAACCTAGGAATTCACAAATGTGTTTTTTCATGCTGGGGACAGTAACGCTCCATCACGTGTGTGCAGAAAGAAACATTGAGCTCCTGATGCTCTGTTTGGGTACCACTTCACTGTGGTGTGACTCAGTTTTGGCATTCCTCCTGTGGTCTATGTAATAAGTTGTAAAAGCATCATCCACAGTCTTGAGTACCTAAATTTTTAGGAAACTTGCATATGATGTGGTTTTATTTGTTTTCTAAGGAATATGCAAATAGAATAGCAGACAAACAATTTCGGACAGCTTTGTTGAAGAAAGTATGGGCAGCATGGCGATCTCTTAGTGAAGAAAAATGGAAAGAAAAAGTAGCAAAAGCCTGCCAGTTAAGGGCAGAAGATATCTGTGTTCAGCTCACCAATGATTATGAAGCCAAAATTGCAGAGGTAAAATAAGATTTCTCTTCTTCATTCTTTTTCTCCTTTGTTCCACCACCCCTCATTCCTCCAAAGCATCGCTTTCTCAGCAAACTAAAAACCATGGTGACTTTCCAGCAGAAGAGAGCTCCCAACTACACAAGACAATCTAAAGAGATCTAAGGTCTCTGCTATGGTTTCTAAATGCGACTTCTTTCTCCTCTGCATCTGATGTAAAATGTTGCTGATCTGCATGCACAGGTGAAGTAAATTGGACTGTTCCTGAAATGAGGCAAATCCCTATTTACCCACCAATAGGGATAGTATTTGTTTTCTAAGAGCATGTTGTTAATGTTGGCTATGCATTTTCAGGTCTTACTGAAGAAGACAGTGGTAATAGAAGACTGTTATTAGTATGAATAATCATGAGGAGTATTTTTTTTTCATGAGGAGTATATTTTTTTCCTATAATAGCTGCTCTGTTAAAGGCTGAATTTAAGTTTGGTTTTGCCTTCAACTTGCCTATTAAGCTTATAGAATTTTCAGAGCATAGAGTGTAAGTTATCAACCTAGAGTTTTAAGAACAGGCTTACCAACTGTGGCTTAACAGTACAAAAACAGTGAGTTACAAAGGTAACTTGTTCTGTCTTTTCTCAGCATTTTTAGTTTTTCACATCAGTTAGAAAAGAGAGATTGTTGATGATAATTCCCCCTATGCTTAAATAATTTTCTGGGAACACTTATTCTTCTGTTGGGGGAATCCATGTTTCTGCAGAAATCTAGCTTGTGCCAGATGCCTAACTTCTAAAAGACAAGAACTTGCAAGATGAATTTCATCTTAGCCGGTGAGGCAGGGTCTGACAGTCCTTTTGAATGCGCTGGTGTCCTTGGTATGCTTTAGCACAAATAATGTGCTTTAGTACAAAGAAACTGTAGCTGTTCGTCTCTGGTGAACAAGAGATTTTTGAAGTGAAAATGCGTATCTTTGTAAACATAGTAAGCGACTTCTAAAGCTAATTGAGGAGTATGTTTGTAGTTTGCATTCCAAAGTACACCACAGCTCTTTCCTTACTCTGTTTTGTAGCTAACTGCAACTTTGGAACAGACAAAAGCTGAGGTGCTGAGACTGCACAGTGAAAGAGAGCAGTATGAAGACACCATGAAGAAAGCCTTTATGCGTGGTGTATGTGCATTGAATCTGGAAGCGATGACCATGTTTCAGGGCAGGGACAGTAGGACAGATCCTGGTCAGTATAAAAAGCAGCTCTAATGTGGCTGGGGGGGGAGTTTTGTTAGGTTTGTTTGTTTGTGGTTTTTTATTTGTTTGTTTTAAAGGGTTCTCCCCTTTCTCTCTTTTTTTTTTTTTTTTATTTAACATGAGGAGTTATGGCAATATAGAGTTTATCAAAATCTTACAGCTTTAACAAGTCCTTTTGAATGTGTTGAGAAATATTCTGATGCTGTAGTTGAAAGGTGGAATGTGTTCTCCTCACCCCTTGTTGCTGGGAGAGGTAGTAACACGCAACTGAATGTTGCAACTTGAAGAACAAGAAGCCAGGGATGGCAAACTAGTTAAAATACTGTGGAAGATCACCCAGAATTCTGTCAGCACCCAGGTTACAAGGGGGTGAGGGGGAAATCCTGGGAAACCCTCCTCTGTTCCCTGGAATCTCAGTGTGCAGTGAATCTGCATCTCCCAGACAACTCTCCCTTCTTTCTTAATCTTGCCTTTTAATGCAAAAAAGGGCAAGTAAATCTCCCAGGTTCTGTATGTAGTTGGAGCTCTGTGCCAGAACAGGAAACACCAGTGTAATTATATCAGAAGCACACTCGTAAAACTTTTGCAGTTACACAGGAAAGAGCTGCACACCTTTATTGATGTAATGAAATCACCCCTTTAGAGTGAGACAGTCTATAGCAGAAGGAGCATAATCGTGCTGCTGCTGTAGCAGTCTACATCAAGAGTGTGGCTTAACAACCAGCTGTACTGGCAGCAGTTGTTAACAGCCTCAGACAAGTCACTTCAGTTGCTAAACTTAACAATCTTAGACCATAAGTTTCTGAACTACTTCACAGAAATTCCTCCCCAACAATGCAGATACAAAGAGGAAATAAAAACTTGAAGAAGGTGTTAGAGGATGTTTACCTTAGCTTAGCTGCTGAGCTCCAGTGTTTGTGCAGTTGCTTAGGAAATTACAAGATGACGCTGGCTAAGCACAGTAGCTGTATGCTGGTAAAAACATAGGAATAGTATTTGGGGAAGGTCAAGGATTAATGTTTTCTTGAAGATACTGAGCTTGTGAATGAAGTTACAAGGTGTTGCCCAAGTGTTTTATTTTTCACCATGTTGTAAATTAAGATTTTCTGTCTCTTGAAGCTTTATGTTATTTGTTTGTTCATGGATCAAACATTTTGATTGATTTTTACTATGAAGCTGGAGCTTGTGCTCTACACAGGCTCACTGCCTACAGGTTTTTGCTCTGCTGGACAACGCTGGTGTGCCAACTTTTTGGGTGTCCAGCATCATGCTTTTTCATTTCCTGTGGTCAGTGTGTCCTCATCAGGCTTCATTACATCTCACACTCTCTGTTGTCCTTGGTCTCACCCCTGCCATCTTCTTCCACTGCCTCTTGTACCGCCTTCTCCTCTGTCCCAGGCACCCTATCTCTCGCTTTCTGCAGCCAGACAATGCTTTTAATGAAGTTAGTTTACTAAGTATTCAGTATGGTTTTACAACCATTTATTTGCATTCTTCCTCAGCTATAACACAACAGTGATCAGGACATTGGGGATTTCAGACATCAGATTAGATGATTATTATGATTTGTTCTAGTCTTGCATTCTGTGGACATTAAAACTATGTGCCAAAGTCATTCAGTCTTTATTTATGTGAACGCTGCAGTGCCACCTACTGACATTGGAAATAAAAGCAGAATTTGATTATTTTTTAATTATTACTAGGTTATTATAATGTACATTTAGTATACATGCAATATACAAATAACATACATATAATCTATATTATAATCCAGGTTATTAATAGTGTGCAAGTATCACAACCTTAATGGGTCCATAACATTTAGAGTCAATGTTGGTGGTCTAAAATCTGACTGATTTACTGACAGATTTTTTTTTTTAATTATTAAGATTATTTTTAACTTCTTTATGTATTTAAAGGAACATTGAAGCCACAAGCATTGATGAATTTTTACTTAAAAAAACCTAGCACTACTTTTTTAAGTAACATAGATCAGATCTGATTAGTCTGTAACTGTGTGTTGCTCCTGTCTATGCTTAAGCTTTATGTGTGTAATATGTGTGTACATATACATGTACAAAATGCATATTCGGGCATACTTTCACCTTTGAAATCTTTCTGTATTGCACCAATTTAAGCTACCTTCCTTATATGTTTCCTGCTTGTTTCAAGAGGAAAATGAAAAAATATAGGTGTAACAAAACACAACTACCACAGGGTGTCACTCTGGGCCCTGGAATGAGTGAAGTTCCCTGGTCCCGGAACTGGTGCCGGCATCATCTGCTTCCGAAATAGGAGAGTAAATACGAATACCTTTCTCTTCTTCCTTTAAGGAAGTTTGCATTGTGAATGAAAAGGCTGAAACTGTTTGGAAAAGATATAGGGCTTAGGTGGGCACATCTGACCTCCCCAGGATGACAAAAGAACCCTGGACAGATTTTGTGCAAGCTCCTCTTACCCAGCTGCTGGGGGGAGATGAGGGCTATAGGGTGCCTGTAGATCGTCCCAGCCCTACGGCCAGGATGTGGCCGGTGTCCAGCCATTGTATGTGGAAATGGGGTGCTGCTGAGCGTGACCTATGGCTCCTTGAAATTGCAGTACATTCTCAGGAAAGTTAAAATAACGTTTTATTTTCCCGACAGTGAGCCCCCTTAAGGATCTTACACCCTTCCAGAAGTCCAGTACGCATGGCCTTTCTGTGTTTTGCTGCTCTCTACCTGAAGTGGGTTTTGGCCCTTAGCATAAGAGCAGCTCTTGCACACTGGATTTGGTGTTGGCAAGCAGCACAGAGAACCTCACTTCTTTGCACTGCAAGGGTGTGAGGAGCACCACAGGGATTTTGAGGCATAACACAGGAACAAGCCCCTTGGAAAATATTATTTCCAAGCATCTGAAAAGAAGGGTCTAATACAGGAATGCTTAGATAAATAAATAGATACACAGACACCTATGAAGAACATAGGTGTTGATCCTTTGAATTAGATTATACAGAAATCCCACAGGAATCCCAATTTGTACTGTGACTTACGTCTTTTTTCCCCTTAGAGTTTGCTAGATTATGTGCTGATCCTATTGCTTTGTTTTTCTAATAATAGATGTAGGAAGTAGGAGAAATGATAATGGTACCATTGTTGCAGGAAGGCTGCCTCCTTCACAGTACAATCCGCCCTCACCACCACCTCCACCAGCAGCTGCTCTTCCAATGGAAGACATGGTAAGCCTGTAGCCAGAACTGTGCTTGCTAGTAGCAAAAATGAACATACTTTGTTGGAGCTTTTTAAAAATAAAGGCCATAGCCTGTGAATTGAAGGAATTTGAAGTCAGTCTAAGTGTAAAAAAGAAACCTGTGGGTATGGTGTGTTCAGACTCCATTGTGTATATGAAGTGGCTGGGCATAGCTGTCGTGACTTGCTATAGTTTCATTAAGCTCTGTTTTTTGTTTTAGTGAAAGCATGGTAAACAAAAGAAGGTAAGGTCACTATAGTAAGCAGAATTTTCTTTCTAAGGTTCTTTCTGGAAAAAAGCTGTTAAGAGGTTGTGTTTTTTTTACAAAAAACCTGTGTTTAAAATAATCTGAAAAGAAGAAAAGCTGGCTTGACTTGAAGCTTCTTTTTTAAGAGTGTAACAGATAGACACTGAGGGAACTCAGCTTATTGCCCTGTCATGTCAGCTTATCCAGATCGTTACCCCGTAGCTTGGATGTTGTGGTCCTGCCCAGGAGTCATCCTGAAGATGTTGCCACTAAAACAATTTCACACTAGTGTGCAGGTTAGAACAGAGACGATGTGCTTGCCTCTCCTCTGATTTTTCATTCTAATAGTATCAAATGTTCTTCACACTGTTTATACAGTTTTTAGACAAGTATTATAAAATTAGCTAGACAACAGTAAAACTAGAGATAAAAATTAAATTTAGAAGGGTAATTTGGAGAGCCAAAAACTAACAGAATAGTCAAAAAACTAAGTAACACTGTGTTTTCTACAAAGTTTTACTCATTCTTTTTAAATTCTGGTTTTATTCACAGTTTTCTACCCATCTGGGTCATGCAAGCACTTCTCAGACCAGGCTAGATTCTGATTCTCCAGTAATCATCACTAGCACAGCTGCAGGATCTGGTGTGGCATCAACTCAAAAACTGGTAATGTACTAAATTTAACTCTCTTGCTTTTTGAGGCATGATTTTAACAAATATTAGTTTGGATATCATTATTTCCACATTTTTCAGAGCAACACAAGTACGTAGTTGAGGAAACTGCCTTAGAGTTTACATAGCCATGTGAAGACGCTAGCGTGGAAATGCTTGTGAATATTACAGAAACCCATTTATGTTAGGAGCAATTTTAGATTGTTTTTGGAGGGGGGAGGGAGAAGTGTGACAAAATGAAGAACAGAAGAATGCATGTGTGCTAATGTATAACACAACAGGAACAATTGGTGTTTCACAGGATACCATTTCATTATGGAATTAATATGCTTTGCTTTAGCATCCTGCTCTTCGAAATACCTCTTGTTTCCTCTTCTGTATCTGTTGTTAAACTGTCCTTTTTACTTTTCTCCGCTGTCTTCTGCATTACTCTCCTTTCTTTTTCCCATCTGATACATTTTGCTAACAGCTGTCAGAGAAAGATGCAGCATTTTACTGCGTGGAAGTTTTTTTTGTATCTGCTGTGTTGCTGCTAGAAAAACTCCAGGGTGATGGAAGTTCCTTCAGCTGTCACTTGAATATGCAGCCAGTGACCAAAGCTAAACTATCTGTGCTGCCTGAATTTAGCCTTGCTCCCCTCAGGATAGATGTCACTCACTGAAACACTATCTCATACTTAGGAAAAAGGTGGAATAAACCGGATTGCAGCTAGCTGGAGCATATTCAGTCCCCTCTAACATAACTGGGTTACCTGCCCCATCTCATGTTCCATTTAAGCATGTAGCTGATAAAACTAAGCAGACGTATTAGAGCATTGTTAATATTATGTTTAGAATTCTTTACCAACTACTACTTAATTTATTTGTAGCCCATGGCGAAAGTAATAACATCTGCTCAACAGAAAGCAGGAAGAACAATCACTGCTCGAATCACAGGCCGAGCTGATATGGGTCAAAAAGCCAGAATTTGTGGTAGTTTAGCTGTGATGGGAGTTGCTCCACCCATCAGTTCAGTCATTGTTGAAAAACATCATCCAGTCACTCAGGTAAGTCAGAATTATGCTTGTTATAGTATTTTTATTACAACACATCTGGTAGTAGTTTAAAGAAAAATGACCATCCTGAAGTTGTCTTAGACTTGAGGCCTATTTAAAATAACAAACGATACTGTGGTTGGGCTGGGTAGAAGTCACTGGTGAGGAGAGAAAGTAGATATTGCCACATTAATCTATTTGTCTTGTTTCTGTAGTATTTATTTCACAGGTAGAGTAGTCCTGGCTGTCTCTTGGCCAGCTCTTCCATGAGTCTTCCTCTTCATAGAAAGGGTCAGTTGGCAATGTTTGGTGTCATCACCACGCAACCACAGTTTAAAGGCAGGCATCGTGGTGTGTAGCAGGAAGAATGACTGAACCAGAGGTGGCAGAGATACAGATTAGCCTGATAGGCTGAGTGTAGCAAATTACTGGGGGGGAAAAATGTAATCATCAAGCCTTCTGCTTGTTGTATTTTTGCGTCCTACGTCTCCCACTTACCCTGAAGAAAACTGAAATAAGTGCATTAAAAGGGTACAAAAGTAACATAGACTGTAAACAGTGCTCTAAATGGCCTGTGCGGCTGCTGCACTTTTAGATCAACTTGGGCAAAAAATGGTTTTAACTGGAGTTGCATGAAACAGTCGAAGAAGGTTTTTTTCATATTTTAACCCATAAAGTAGGATCTGAGTTTTCTCTGTGCTATCTCAAAGTTCAGTTTCTCTTCAGTGATACTGCCAGGACAAGCAGTGCTACATCAGGTCCCTGAATTTGAGCTGGAGTTACTGGTAACTGTCCATGTGAGACAACAAAAAAACCAACCTTGAAATAAGGTTGAGGTGATAAAAGCTCAGGGTACTTCATTATTTGGAAGTACATTTCTGACAAGGAAGGAAAAAAATTACTCATGCTGCTAAAGTAACCATTTTTTATTTTTTTTTGAGAAGTGTATTTGTTTGCTCTGTTCCAAATCTTTCTGCTTAGAGTACAGCTCGCTTAAAGGTATTTTAATGGGATTTTTTCTGTACTGTTAAGTGTTTTGATGTATTTAATTACTTTTCAGCAAACTATATCTCAAGCTGTTGCTGCTAAATATCCCCGATCTGTGCTCCATTCTTCCGGTTCTACCACTGTGAGACCTGCAGGGCAAGTTGGGCGAATGCTTCAGGGCCAAACTCATACCAGTGTTCAGTCAATAAAAGTTGTTGACTGAGTGATTCTCCTTCTCACCGGTGTGGGAGTTTTATCAAGGTACAATTTAAACCTCTTCTCAGTCTTTCCGGATTTGATGTAGCAAGGCTACGTGTGTGTATCATGTTTTCACTCTTTTCTAAAAAAATTTTTTTTTTAAAGTAAATGTGCTTTTATAGTAAACATCTGGAGGGGAAAAAACTTGAAATGTTGCTCTACCTCCAAACTATTTGAGGACTTATTTTATTACAATAAACACTTTTTATTTAAGGGATCTTTTGCACGATTTTGAATAAAGGATAGAATGTGATTATTTTTTTTGTCTGAATCTCTTTGTTTAATCCTAGCGTTACCAATATCTACTTTGAAGTGAAAATTAATTTTTGTTACATATAGTTTTAGTTGCTTGTGCAACGAAGCGTAGTTGATATGCTTTTTAATTATATTCTAGAACAGCATGCTTAAATGAAGAATAACAGGGTGATATCCTTCACACCCAGGGTGCGACTTGGACCAGGTGAGGTACTGAGTCCATCAAATTGTTAAACTTTCTCATTTTATAAGCTAGTGTTGCAGAACTTGATGCAAAGGGTCAGGATCTAATAATTTTTGATCTGAGATCACTAATTCCAAAAACCTAAGGATTTATCAGTCTGTTCTTCATATTTCTGTGATGCACTGCAGCTGTGTCAAAACAGGTTGCACATAAGAGGGCAGTTAGCTGTGAGACTTCAGACTAAGACAGAGATCATCATCTTTTTAGGACAAACAATAAGATTCAGTACAAAATAATGCTAGCTATAGAGAGAGCGACAAGGCAATTCAATTCTTCCTTTACATGACAAAAAGTATTGCTATTTTGTTATAGAGAAAGCTACAAAGATAGAAGGTTTACATCATTCAGTTATGAAATATATTCAGTAATGAGAAAACCCTTTAACACATTCAACAAGACACTACCAAATATTAGTTCAAGACATGAACAAGAAATAGGTAAATGATTACTAGATGTATTAAGTATTAAGTATCAAATACTCTTTTTTGAGTATATATACAAGGTTATACCATGATGGAAAATTCTGCTGCCAGCCACACATGGGTTTAGACATGAAATTTTTGTGTATTTTCATTGCATAAATCAAATACCGAAGAAGAAAGACTTCTTAATCCCAGCACTAATTAAACAAGAGAAAAACCCGCTTAGACAAGAACACTATAATCCTTACCAAGACTTTATAAAAACATGAATCCCAAATGAGGCCAGGTGCCAACCTGTTTCTGGAAGTGTTGGTTTATACACATAATGTTCACTTTGTAAATTTAATTTCTTTCAGGTAGAAAACATCTCATTTATGTTTCACGTCAAACACAAAATAGCTTAATTTGCAGTTCCAATATGGAATTAGTGTATCAATGTTGAGCCAGGTGTAGAAATTGAAGGGGGGTGGTGTTTGCTTAGCAGTATAGTCATAAATTACCAGCCAGCCATTCACTCTTAAATTCCTTAAATGTTTGTATAGCAAGCACATGAGAAAGTCCTGAAACATTGGTTAGCTCTGCATGTTCTCCTAGCTTAGAAAAAGTCCTACAATTTCAAAACGGATTTTTGTTTCCCAAAAAGTTATTATTTGTATTTGAAAGTCACTTTCCATCTCGCATGTAATTCCATCATCTGTGTCATGGGTTTTTTGATGAATTCATGAAATTGCACATTTTCTGGGGTCCATATCAGAGCTACTTGCAGCTCTGATCTTCTCTGCAAGGGAAGAGGAGAAAACACTTGCTTGACATGATATGTTTTTACAAGACTAATGTAAGTGAAGGATGGCCAAACACATTTTAATCATATTTGCAGGACTAAGAAATGCAAAGTTTGCACATTTTTATCTTCCTTTAGGAATCTCAAGTCTCATTTAAATGCTCTTCCTCAAGCAACCTCACCCCCCAGCAAGGGACAAGTCCCAGAAAGGAAAAGCGTGTCCAGCTCTGTCACAGTCACCCTGCACCAGCAGGGACCTCAGCACCGCACTGCTCTCCAGCAGAGGACACTGTGATATGCTCCATACACCACAAAGAACTTACCAGCTAAAGGCTGAAATCCTGCTTCCACCAGATCCTCATAGATATGCTTGACAGGATTCTGATGAGCCAGCAATATACCATGTAGCCAGATAAGCAGCATTCTGTTTCCGTGTTCCTTATAACTTTTTTTCCCTATGCAATACACAAAGCAGTGTATTTTGTGCTTTTGCACTTTCAGAGTTCCAAGAGGTTTTAAAACCTACTAATTTACTCTTATTTCCTTTCTCACCTAGAAGCAAAATGAAGACTGAAATAAAAAAATAATCCTAGCTTTATCCTCAGGCTACTCTAAAGGGAGGGAAAAAAAGTTAATACATCTTAAAATAAATTTTTCTTTCATTTTCCACAGCATGTGGAAATTTACCCTGTAGTAGTAGTAAACAACCACAGTGCATGCTGAAAAAGTGTTGCTTTCCCAGCATTTCAGACGCCTGAAACTACAAACTGCTCTTTCATGGCAGTTGTCAAGACAAAGCATGATCAAGGTCTTTCTGTGTCACAGGGTTCCCCAGGCCCTTATTTCCAGTGTGACCTGCAAGACCCTTCCATGCTGCTCACTGCTCCTGTTCTTGATTTCTGAAGGTGAAGGTTCCTTCAGGCCAAGAGGGAGAACAGAAATGGCCTCTGCTTCTACAGTACTTCACTTCCCATGAGCCAGGGATGAGGCTTGTATCCATTCACTGCTCCTTTTCATAATTTGAGTAAGAACAGTGGGGCCAGTGTGTATCTGTGATACTCTCATAGTTTAAAAAGCAGCTCTGCCCTGTGGTTGTCATAGCTTAATATATTATGCCTAGCCATTCAGATATTGTTACCTGTCCATTGTTCTTCAATAGCTTTAATTTGTTCATCTGTGAACTTCCAGAACAGGGCCAGTTTTTTCCATTCCTGGGGTTTTAACTGGTTGTATGCTAGATACCAAAGGGAGGAACGGATTTGCTTGGTCTGTGTGCTATGATCTTGCTTGAAGGACAAGCCAAAGTCTGACCTGTCATCACTATGAGCTAGACATTCCTGAAAAAGAAAGTAGATGATAATTTTGTAATGAAGCTGGGAACCTTTGCTTAGCAAGCAGTGAACTTTGTGTCCTGCATGGCTACTGACAGGTGATGTCCTCAGTGCAGGTAAAGGAACGTGTTTGGCTAGTAGAGCTCTTTGGAAGATGGCTTGGTGTGGATGATATTGTTACAGTCTTACTAACAGAACAGAAGCAAAGCCTTCTGTGTCTATTGCTATGTTTTATTAAGATAAATGCAAAATGAACCACTTTCTTTTTCTGGCACTTGATACACAACAGGACATAACAGCAAGTGTTTATTTTATATGTCACACTTGGAACACGGTTGGGTTTCAACCACAGTTGGCCTTTCCTCTTCTGGAAGGGCTGCCCTCCCCCTGAGGAGGGGCTGGGCACCATTGGCATGGTGCTTGCTCAAGCTGATGCCACCTCTGCCCCATCAGCTCTGCTTGGCTGAAGCAGGGACTACCAGGTGACTCGATGGCAGCATGAGCCATTGGGTTTAGCGTGTGGAGCCCCGTTCAGCAAAGGGTCTAAGGGCCAATAAGTGTGTGCGTGTTGAGCCAGGATCTGGTTTTATTGCCTGCATAAGCAAAATCACATTGAAACCAAAACCTCAAGCACTTTACCCTCCAGATTAAAAGTGATGTTGTTACCGTATGCGTGGCTCATCTGAAACAGGAGGGATGGGGTTACTTCTCGTTTGGGCACCTCTGCAAAAACCACCTCTAGCAGTGACTTCAGTCCTAGACAAGTGGAGCCCAGGGAAACGCCTCATTCCTACGGTAGGGAAGCTCGAACTACCTTTACATTTCATTTTGTTTATGTGCTAGTCGTGTTTCAAATCAGTCTCCAAACTGAAAAACTGCTTCAGAAAGTTGATACAGGATTACAAAGCAGATACTAAGCAAAAAAAGAGATGGCAGCATGCCATATTTTAAATGTGCTAAGCATAAAATACTTCATGCTGAATTAAATTCAGAAAAATACAACAGGACAATTTCCTAACCTTAAGAGTCTTGCAAGGAAAAAAGGAAAATCATTTTAGTTCAGTAAGTAAACATTGTCATGTTGGTTTGATTCCATTTTTCTGGTGCAGACTTTATTTCATGCTTCCTGACACATGCGGGGTGAGGTTTAGGACATTTTACTGGACAGCTTCAGGCTCTCCCCAGTTCAGTGTTTCTCTTCTGAGGTTTAAAAAAAAAAACAACCCAACAATAACAAAAAACTTTTTTCTCCTCCCTGTGCAGCAGCACAGCTTCTCTTTGCCACTAAATGTGTGCCTAGGCGATGGCAGAGTGGGACAGTAACAGCAGCCCTCAAATCCAGTCAAAAACAGCCTGGGCAGTGATAGGGAAGTGTTGGGTGGAAGCAGTAAAGAGGAAGAAGGGGAAATGGAGAGAACAAGATGTCTCACACATGTTAGTATCGTGCACTTCCTCACAGCAACATGACATTTCCTTTTGTAACTAATGCCTTGTCATAGATGATAAGTCAGCTCAATGTAACAACAAGTTCTTAGAATAGTGTTTCAGATCACTGTAGTTTTGTATATCATAACACCACCTGAACAATATCACATTCCATAGCTGTAAGACCCAAGCTGCTTTCCCAAGGCTGTGCTCTGAGCTTCAGGTAGTGGGATGTTAACACTTATGTTTCTCTTTCCCAACATCTGTTGGGAATCTGTGGAGCTCTTTCGGGAAAAAACATCTGCGTAAACATCTTTTCTTTTCCTCAGGCTATTCAGTGAACAATGCCAAGAGGTGAGGAGCGTTACTGCCTCACTGCTGTCAGACTTGTCATGTCTTCTCTGGCAACAGATTACTTCACTCCTAATTCCCCATGAAGCCAAAGGAAACAGTAATGTACCTGACAACTCCAGCTGAACTGATGCAAATCAAATGCGCACAACGCAGGGAGTTCGCAGAGGTGCTTTTCATGGTAATTAATCTGCATCTGTGATTTACCAGCACAACGCCCTGTAACATTAAGTGTTATGGATTTGGGCACACAGGGCCGGAGTGGGGTGGTAAAACCAGCAAATTCCTGTGCCTGTACTAGGGCGGGATCAGCGTGTACCACCCCGGGAGGCATGTGGCTAACCTGGTGAAACAAACCCTCCCCAGCAGGAGGAGAATGAAGTTACAGATTTGTGTGGCAGCTCAGCAGTGAAAGCGCAAGAGCTGACAGTCAAGTCAGTTCCTTTCACCAGTCCTTTTTCTCTGGTTTGTAGCTCTGGTGCTCACAGAATTACTTGCTCTACGTAAATAAATCTTCCTCCTTACACGTTTTATAGTGAATGCTACAAGAAATGTCTTTTACTGCCTCACTAGGACAAGCTGGCAAACAAACAGCATTATTTGAGAGAGCTTGGGGATTCTAAACTGTGTTGTGTCAAAACCTGGCAAATTTAATCAATTCTTAGGGGGGTACATAGAGGTCCAAACAGGAAAAACTGAGTAATCCAATATAAAACTGATGTATGGAGCGTTAGTATGCCCTAAAATGAGCCTTCGCCATCCTACAAAATACCCCCCTTTCATCAAGTGCGTAGGTGTAGCAGATTCTTTGTGGCTCATTGCTACAACTGTTACTGATAGAATAAAAGAACTTTGTCAGTGGTCCCAGTTAAGACCCTGTGACATGAGACATCCTGGATTTTCAAGACCCATTTGGGCTGGTCTGAGTTAGAAGGCATGTCTCCAGAATGGACCTCACCAGCAGCCCAGCTCCAAATACTCCTTTGATTTTAAGAGGTTCTAAGCTTAGCTTTTCTTGTTCAGACATTTAACCACCTACAGAGTGTGTACAGATTCGTAGGTGACATGGGAGAGTCAACGCAGGCCAAAATAATCGTCATCTACACCTCAGTACATCTGACTTGCAGCCCTTTCAAGGGAGGGTCATCACTAAGCAGCCTATGTTTAAATAACAAATGGGGAAAGAAGGGTAGAAATTCAGACAATCTGAGGTCAACCTAAGCTGTGTCCTTCACACTTGTTGCCTGGTTCTTTCCCATTTCAGAGTGTGTTTTATAGTTAACACACGTAGAACAGAGGAGGGAGCTCCTGCTGAAGCAACTGAGCTCTCAATAGCAAAGGAGCGACAGACACTTGCACTCCTCCATTTTTCAACCACAAATTGTGCTGTACCAAAGGACGCAAGGTTCAGCATGGATTCAGGTCATCCCAGCCCCGATGGCACAGTTTGAATTTGGGTCAGAATCTCTCTCCCACTATTTCTATGTGTAAAGCATGATGAAGGAAAACAGTAAGGTCTGCCTAAAATTTTACAGCAATTCAGGAATAGAGACCTTCCTGTTCCCAATCCTAGCCTCAGTTTATCAAAGCCAGTCTTGCAACCTGCCAAAAGGAACCACCTCTGGCAAAAAGCGCTTCAAGATCAGAATTGGCTTTTCCCTTATAGTTCTCCTTAGTGAAATGAGAGATGTCTCTTACCTGTTTCATGGCATAATACCTTTGTGCTTTAATGATCATGTCTACAACAAGGGCGTGATTGCTCCTCGATGCCACAGCTAGTGCAGTTTTTCCATGCTGAAAGCAGAGATAGTGAATCAGAACATTACCATATATATGATGATAGGTATATCAGAGAAGAAATGCAAGAGCTTAATTTACAGAGCCCCATCCCTTTTTTTCAAGAAAATGTATTGCTGCAGTTTTATGGCTTCAGGGCAGCTACCTTGATGGTAGTTTTATGCTTTGTGTGAGCTGTATCCCCTCAGCCCAGAGGTGGTCAATTTTTTCCCCCACTGAACTCCCCCTAAATAATTTCTAGTGAGGTACAGCTGCTTTCCGAAACCTCCCGCAGTCAGGCTGCTGCAGACCTCACACCAGCTCGCGCTCCCAGTCACTGTTTCCAGGTTCACGCCCGCCCAGGCATCTGCAGTTTGAAAACTACCACAAATACAGTCCATTCCCATGTTATGGTTTAACTGGCGTTCCAGATGGATAGTCTGGCAAAGTTGGAAACCTCCAACTTGAAGGGCAAACCTGCATCTTGTTTTGGATGTAAGAGAAGCTGGCTCACAGAATGAAAAGAGGGTGTGGGAATGACTTTCTCATGACAACTGAAGTGAGCACAACTGAAGGTATTTCATGGGTAGTACAAGCAGTCAAAGGAACTAAAAGCCATTGCTTTAATTCCAGCTGCAGAGGATTCTTCAGTAGGTCTGAACTCGTCTCTCCTATCAGCACTTTGATGTAAAGGCATCTCAGTGGCTCTGCAGGGTTCTGTCTGCAATTGTCCAGTTCTCTCTGCAGTTGTCTGTTTTCAGCATACTTGCACTGAGTGGAGCTGCCTCAGATTTAAATATTCATTCTCCACATATCAAGTCCTAGGCATTCTAGAAAATTAGACCTGAAAGAAGCCAACTCCTTAATTAGAAGGTTCAGTACTTAAATTATAAGGCATTTCAACTGTCCAGCTATTATAAAGTTCCCTGATTTATACCTTTTGAGTTCAAACTTCTGCTCTGCTCAAGATCATTCTAAATGGCTTGTTTTTAGAAAAGCATCCCATTGGAAGCCGAGAAATTTACATTTCATAAAATCTTTATAGCCTAGACATACTTCATATGTGAAGAGTCCAGAGACCACAGAAGCTCCTTGGGTCCCACCTCTAGAAAAGTGCTCTGCATTTCACAGGGAGGTGGAAGAAGGGGGTTTTTTTCTGGCCTCCTGTGCTAGTGCAGGCAGCACTGGTATCCTGCATGCACATGTAGCACAGCAGTCTTGCAGACAGGGATCACTTTCTGCACTATCAGTCACAACCAACGACAACTATATCTGCAGATGGGAGGAAGGAAGAGCTCCCAGGAGAGCATTTCCTGAGCTGTAACAGCTTGTAGCTTGTGCAGATGCGTGGCATGCTCTGGAGGCTCAGAACCCTTGCTGCCAGGTCACGAAGGACAGGAAACCACTCTGCAATTAAAGCAGGCTCTCCTTTTTCCTGCCTGCTGTTCAGCAAGGACGGGAACGTTTTTGGCACCTCAGCACTGGTTTAGTTCAAAGAGGGCTGTGCTTGTGAATGTTCACAGTGGTGGCGTGGGCTCAGGGGTCATCCAGCAAACAGGCAAGGGAAAAGCAACTCCAAGAGATCAAACCAGTGTAGAAAAGTGACAGAACTTGCGCTGGCTCAGAGCCATGTTCTCATAACATTTTAACTCTGTCAACACTGCTGTAATGCCAGGACAAAGGCCTGCAGGTGCTTAAGGTCAAAACAGGCAATAATTAATTTTCTGTGCCTGCCAATGGCTAAAGCTAAGGCACTGTCTAATGTGGACAGGAATTCATTCTGGGTTAGCCATGTGAGAACTGCAGCTCTCCAGCTAGTGTAAGGCATGACTCTGAATGGGAAGGCTTAACTGCAATGCAGCATCTTACCTCAGCCTCCCAAACCGCATCAACTGTATCATCCGCACTCGGAGCCCCAAGCCTCACATCAGGCTAGGGAAAAAAGAGATGATGATCCTAGTCCATAAAGTTTTGTTCATCATCAGGACCGTTTTGTGCATGAAAATTACTTTCTAAATTCCTAAAGAGCTAGATTTTGCTCATGATAAACATAAAATCTGTCAGTTCAATCATACAGAAAATGAATACAGTGGTAACAGTATAAAAAGGGAAAGCTCAATCTTGCAGTAATTTAGCAAAATTTTTTTAAAACTTCATTTGGTACTCTGTTATTTCAAAAGCAATTCCCCAGAGACCCTGCTTTGGTACTACTTCAGCTTTTGCCATTCTTGCCTTAGTCTTTCCAGGCTGAACATCAGCAACTGGATCTAAGCACCCACCTGAACGGATCTGGGACGGCTCCTCAGGGACGTAACACCACCATTTCCAGATGGCTAAAGGGCAAACTCACTGTTGCTGCAATTAGTGAAGCTGGCAGTACCGGTGCCTTTCCTGGCTGCAGGTGCACAGTTACAACAGCCGCAGGCTGTTTTACATTCCATAAGCCTAGTCCCTTTTTCCATCAGAGATCTCTGGTGACAGAGTTTACCCTTCAAACTGCAGATCTTGGAAGTTATACAGCTCATCACTAAAGCCATTTCAGATTCTCTGCAAGCTGCGGGTACGGTCATACTAAAAGGAGACTTCCTATGTAAAAACTAGCAGCTAGCTTTACCTAGAAAAGACGACTGGCAACAAGTGCTTCCTGTGTCTCTGGGAAGAAGGTTATTAAACCAAAAATAAAGTCACATAATCCTTGCACATATGAGGAATGCAACCTACCTTATCCACGGACTTGAGATCGCAGTGTGCCTTCAGCAGCACTTCCACCAGCTCCACATTGCCAAGATCAGCTGCCAGATGCAGAGGGGTTTCCTGCCTCTGGAATTAATGACACCAAATAAATACAACAAGCCAAACTCCCTCTTAGAAGCAGAGCACTCACAACCTTGATGTAAAGAAGATTTACAACAAGAGATAGCCTTGGTGAGAAAACATGGAACAGAGTGAAATCATTTAACTTTTGAATGATCTACCTGCCAGTTTTGTTTCAGGCAAACAAGAGAGCATCTGGGATCTCCACAGGAAAACCAGGCAGGAGTTCCAGCTGGCTCAGGAGAAAGTTGCTGTCATGCCCCTCTAATGTACTGTAATCTCTCTGAGCTCTCTCTCTTTTCCCTCTTCAAACAAGTTGTTTTGGACAGAGTGCTTCATGTGACTGCCAACCTCAACACATACTATCCTCTTGAGTATTTTTTTCCCTGCTGAAATTCATGCAAACACAACTGGACATCCATAATTTTCAGCCATACATTGTGCCACAGTCCACAGGGTTTGTTAGCTAGCCCTGCCACAACAAGATGATATTCAGCAGAAGTCTACTTGCTCCATAATGGGTTCAGTGAACCTTAAACCATGCACAACCAAAAAAAAAAAAAGGAGGAGGGAATAAAAGCATTAAACAAAACCAAACCATTACCAAGAAATACAGATAAAGAAGTATTCAGCTTCATATCTAATCTTTGCGTCTGAAATGAGGGTCGTGTAGTCTCTACACAGCTGCAAGTACCCAAAAAAACCCTATTTATCTATTTATCCTTCTACAGAATATTAGAATGAGAAATTCCAGATGCCTATGGGTGTAATGAAGCAGCAAATAAGATATGTTGTCATGTGTGGAAGCCCTGCATAGCTGGACATGTCTCTTAGCATGTTTCAGTGACAAAGCATCCTTTTAAGTTGAAGGTTTTGTGCCTGTGCTTCTCTGATATTTTAGGTCTACATTCTGTAGGTCTGGTTAGAGAACTTTTTTTGACATTTAAATCTGAACTTAAAGGTTGCAGAGTCAAACACCCAGACCTTACACAGCAAGAAACACCAGCCTCAGGGTTCCACATTAGAGTCTCCATCAGCTCTTTTGGGAATACACAGCATAATCATATGACCTCATAAATTTCCCACAAATTTCCACACCCTACTTTCTTTTCTCAGTAGTTTAGAGATCTGTGTATGTAGCTTTTGTGTGTAACTTCAGGCATGCTAGAGACAAAGTGCATCTTCCTAAAAGATGGGTTTAAGAAGTTTACAAAATTCTCTTATTTTGTGACAGAAGGCCTTGTCATTACAGTTGACTCCAACCACAAATGACAACCTCTGTCTCCCACAAAAATGTGCATAAATTAATCTTTAGCAATAAAATGATCAATGGGAAGGAGCAAACTACAGGTTTCAGACTAGTCCTTGTTCCTATCATGTGCAACAGCTCCACTTGTTACGCAGGAGACCAGGGAGCAATGCCCCAAGAAGGAGCCAGAGTGCCCGATGATGAGATGTAGTGTTATAGGGAGCACTGCAGCTGGCAGGCTGGTCTATGCAGAGTTGGTGCCTCAATGCCTGCCTGGTCCATTGTGACCAGGGTGCTAGTGTACAACATCCACGAGCAATGTACAAAATCCTGCCACACTGACCATGAGCACTGGATGTCATCCAGATCCCTGGAGGCCTGGTTGTTGGACAGGGCACTGCCAACCACCTTCACCACCATTAACTTCCTATTTACAAAGGCTGTCAATGACAGAACAAGGGGTAATGGCTTTAAACTGGAGAAAAGCAGATTTAGATTAGACATTAGGAATAAATTCTTTACTATGAGGGTGGTGGAGCACTGGAACAGGTTGCCAAGGGAGGTGGTTGAGGCCCCATCCCTGGAGATATTCAAGGTGAGGCTCGACGAGGCCCTGGGCAACCTGGTCTAGTTGGGGGTGTCCCTGCTGACTGCGGGGAGGTTGGACCTTGAAGGTCCCTTCTGATCCAGATGATTCTATGATTCGATGATTCCTCAGATACTGGACACTTATTTCTGTGGTAGTCTACTTGCCTCACTGGTTTACAGTATCTTTGAGGAGTTACTTTGCCTTCGTGCTCTTAAATCACCTCCAGAGGCTTGAGAGTGGCTGCCTCTCTTCCAATCCCTTCCTCAATCCCATAGTCCCTGGAGATGGATCCCAGCTGCTGGACTTCCTCACCTTCCCAGCACTGGAGCAACCCCTTCCACCCCTCAACAGGAGATGCTGCTTCCCTTGCTAACCAAGTTGACATCCGCTTCCACCGTTTCTTCTTCAGTGCAGGAGCAACTATTACACTTGAGGGTTGGGTCTCTGGTGTGTGCCCTCAGATTGAGTGACCTTTTCAGTATCTATATTGGTGGCTTCAGCACAGGAGATCTTCTGAGCATCCCTTTGTGTGCTCCTTGGTCAGCAGACCCTTTCTCTTTCTCTTTTGAGGGCACTGGGTGGCAGCTCAGCAGGCATGGGACAGGGCCCCAACACAGTATTAGAAATCACTGTGTTTCATCCGATCAGGCAATGTTCCCCTCCTTCAAATGGTGTGCAAATCACCTGGAACAACCTGTCTATTCAGGCATGAAATGCAAATATATTGGAGGCAACAACAGCCCCAGGCACCTGCCCAACTCCTCCCCCACACCCAGCCACCTCAGGATCTACCTCCTCCAGGCACATTCCTGTGTGGCATTCCCAGTTAGTTGTTTAACTGTATGAAAAATAATCAAAATGAGGCTTGCTACACACACTAGTATGCATAGTCTGATTACACTAGGATCTTCAAGGAACTGAGCAGCTGTTACAAGAAGATGGGAGAGACCTATCCTGGGGAAAAAGGAAGGGGTAGGTGCCATTCGTTCCTCTTTCCACAAAGCACCTCTCCCAGGAGAAAAGGAGGAAGGTGAAATTGATGATTTTCTCCATGAGGTGGTTCTCCAAGTACCCGGAGCATAGGACCCATAAATACCAGATTAGGCTCAAGGCCAGTGCTTTTATCATGGCTGTCCCAGGCAAAGCAAAACAAAGTGATACCCAGCATAACAGAAGCTGAAAATGGTTCAGCAACAGCTTAAACACCGGTGGCTTACCAGTGCTGTTTTGGTCACAAGTCTGAAACACAGCACCCTATGGGTTCCTATGAAAAAAATTAACTCCATCCCAGCCAAGTGACACTCTGCACTGGGTTCTCCTCTGAGATCAGAACCATTGAGACATTTCTGTCATTTATTTTGCGTGAATCGTACCACTTGAACAATAAATTAACCCAAATATTTTCTGAATATTTTGCTGTCCTTATCTTGCACAAAGAATACCAGCACAGCATGTACCAGTGACTAACACATATGCACACACACAAAAAAGATAAGGAGGGAACTGCCTTTTCCTTCCTCTTTTTTTGTACCCTGAGCTCATAAGGAAAAGAAAAATATTTTGAGTAAAATCCACACAATCTCCTCTTTACCAGTGAAGTTATGTTAATTCCCAGTTTTTCTTACGTGATTTAAGGAGTTTATGTCATGATTGGCATCCAAGAGGCTTCTTACTACCATTAGATGATTATTGACGATGGCTAAATGGAGGGGGGAATTCTTCTGCTGTGGAGGGAAAATAATGAACTATTATATTTGGGTACATAATTAGAAGTTCATTCAAACAAAAAGAGGTTCGTGTTAAAATCTGCAAAGACAATATGCTCTAACAGAGGTTCAAGACTCCAGAAAACACCCCTTGAGGTGCAGGTTTATGCCAGATGTGGCAGCCTGCTCCCGCTCCCGCAGCACCACCAGCAGCAGGTGAACAATGACAGCTGAGAAACACGGGAATGTCGAGTGCATGGGATGTGTATTGGCGTGTCACCACTTAGAAACATGGCAAGGCACTCCTCTTACATGTACATCCCTGGGATGTGTTGCTACCCTTGGCCGACAATAGAGAGCTTCGGGTAGTGTTTCTGTTCCCTCAGAAAACTGGGTTTGCCCTTAGCTGGGTGGGCTGGAGACAGACTAATTCTGTCAGAGACGACTTTCCAGCAATAAACTCTTGTCATATATTGCTGCTAGAAATATTCTTCATACTTAACTGACTTGCTGTCAGATTTATAAAAAAAAAGCAAATTGCAGCTAGAAAGAAATAAAGGGGTTTGATTTGAATGATTATTTATTAAAATAACTGGGGCACAGATCAAACACCAGTCACAAGCCAACCATTGGATTGGCAAGATCACTTTGTGTGTTGAACCTGTGACTCATCAGTTATATCTTACTAAGTACAGCTAAAGAACAATTCCATACCAGTGCCATTCACGGATGCCCGACACCAGTTCATTAGTGTCTTTATAAACCCCAGCCATTTCTTCAGTGCTACAGAAAAATAAAGCAAGCTCTTATGCAATACTGCACTGGAAATGTTTCCAAAACATAAGTTACAGTTTTATGAGTTACTTCTGCTACAGAAAGCCAATGAGAACAAGCAGCACAATAACTGCCTGATCTTTAACACAAATTGTTTCAAGCACATTATAAATTGCTCTTCCTTGATGGCGTTACACAACAGGCCAGTGATCATGGCAGATAAGTCACGAAGCCCAGATTCTGTTTTCACCCTGTACTGTAAAAGTGGAAAATAATTTCCTATTCACAGAAAATCTCACGGGTAACAAAAACTGAAATATCTAAATTGAGACAAGATTTGAATCTCAGGAATAACTCCTTTTTAAACCCCAAAGAATGGTGGCATGCAGATTTTGAAGCCATATGCTTTGAGTGCAGAGGGTGAAAGCACTCAAGTGTTTATTTACCTTTTATTTACCTTTATTCAAAATCATTTACAAGTCTTTACTCTTTGCCCATTGCACGCAGGGGAGGCCTGCCTGACTGCTGCTTAGTTCAAGCAGGGTGCTTTGCATGCCTTCTCCTAATGCCTGCTCCTTGGCTTAGCCTGGCCACCCCCACACTGCACTGCACCAGTCTGCCCAGGCACTCACTGGTTTTGTGCAACAGGACCTTGTTTTTGTTGGTCCATACGTGTTGATAACCAACACCCATAAGCCACATAACACGTATAGTAAAAAAACTAAGGAACTAGCCAATCTCATTCAGCTGTCTGAATTCCCAAGGATGACCACAAAAGACAGGACAGGCTGAACAACAGCAAAACAATCATACTGATATGCACTCACCTCGGGTTTAGGAACCAGGTCAATATTCCTATCAATAAGAAAATTAACCAAGGAGAGATGTCCATTCTGAACTGCAATCTGCAAAGCACTGCTATTGTTCTGAAATAAATGGTATAGACAGCAAAAACTTATGGTTTTGTTACCAGAACAACAGTACTAAAGCGAGCTTTCAATACATTGAAAGAGACCTTCATTTACATTTGTGTTATTATCCCCTTCCTCCAAAAAAATCCCTTTGATAAAAAGATATAAAATCAAATGGATCAGCAGTGACCATGATGTGTTTTTGTAAATACTGAAGGAACTTCCTATTTTTACTATATCACAACCAAAATGCTAAAAACATCAGTATTCTGTAGTCTTTTTCAGTCTCTCCTAAGATAGAGGTAAATCAGCATGGTCAGCTATCCTATGCCATGGAAAATGCCAATGCCAAAATGTCTCCTAGACTGTTAGTTCAATTTGTTTTTAACAAGCAAGTACAGCTACATTAACAAATTTTTTAAAATAAATCAATAGAATATTTTTATTTAATAATTCTGCTAAAACAAACAAGCTCTCAATCTGCTGGAATCATAAACTTCTCGCAGCAGGCAAGCCAAGGCCATTCAACAGATGTGAGCTGGACTGGAGTCCAGGAACCAGATGTGGACGAGAGGTTTGTCATCAGTTCAATCATATACGCTGCCAAAAAGGAGGATTTTCAATTACCCTAGTTGGTTACATTTCCTAGTCATATGTTTTACTATTGGACATACAGTAAATAAAAAAGCTACAGTACTCTGTCAAATAAGTCTTAGCTATATATCTTCCACATCTGTTTTACTCTGTTAGCACTCTGCGTTCCCAATTGTATTTTATTAATTTAATATTTTACCATTTCATAAAAATAAGCAGAGAAAATATACTGTTAGCACTCCCAGAAAAGATAAGGTCCTTCCCACAGCCCAGGATGTCCCAGTATCTGTATGCTGGAGGAATACTATGTACATACTTGAGTTAAAACATTGATGTCACTCCCTGCTTCCAGTAAAAGTTCAGCGCATTTTTCATGACCTCCTTCAACAGACAAGTAAAATGGAGTTTCTCCATTCTAGAGCAACAGAGAGAAGTGTCTGTTCCAATTTAAGCCATGTGACTATAAGGCTGTGACACAAAACATGTTAGCTCAATCACACTCATCCAGTTCAACAGAAAGGGGGAGGCGGTCACGAGAGAACACAACCTGAATGCTATAAATTAACGCTTAAATGAAATGGCAATTCAGCAACACTTAAGTAACAGATGGCATTTATGTGGACAGATGTACAGTAAAGGTTTACAATACAGATAACTATTTCATAAATATTAATCACATTCTTTTCAAAGAATATTGCTAGAAACCAGCACAGAAAACAAGACAGTGGGTAGCAGTTGCTGCCATTCAACACCAGGCAACACTGCTAGCATGCTAGCACGTATCATAAGTACCAATTTCTGTTCAGTTCAATGCCATGGATTTGTGACAAATTCCAAACTCTAGTAATAGTTATAATGAGCGCTTCTAGCAGAAATAATTCTGTTGCATATTTATTTCAAATATTCTCAATAAAGTCTCCAACTTTCCACAGCAAGTCTCTAAGCTAAGTTATGTCAGCTGCACAATGATCTAATCCTTGCTTCTTAAATCCTAAAACACACAGAGGTTTACTCTAGTGCTTCAGCATTCACAGAAGCATCAATAAATTCTGATTTTGTCTTGCTTAAACTCCTGCCACCATTACTCTGGTAAACTTAAAACATTTTGGTGCTTTACTCATGCTGGGGAAAGAAGGACCTGTTTATCCACAGCCCAGAACATCTCCAGAGAGACAGGAAGGTCACACCATTAGCCATGGCAAGGCAGGGGCACAAGCAGCACAAGCTTTGGGTGCAGAAGCAGCATTGTTAGACAAGGCTTGGAAATACAAGGGCTTTGCATTTCAAAGGGGTTCATGTGCCTCAAAGCTTGCACAGCTGGAAATAACAAAGAAGTTGGATAAGAGACAACCCCTCCACCCATAAATCTGTTGCTGATTAAGGAAGAGGAGGACCTCGGGCGTGAGTGGGTGTCCCTTACTCATTTCAGCCGCTGGGCCAGCGGGCCATCAGCCATGAACAGACCATCAGACACTAGGCAGGTTCCTGCAGTGGACATGCCAGCCCACACCAAAGTGAATTCACTTTCCCAGTTCATTCCAGCTGCCCCACAGAAGAAGCAGAAGACACGAGGACCCTTTGAAAAGCAGGAACGCTGATCTGAATACCCTCCTCCACCAGGACTTTAAACCTTAAAATAAAGTTCAGGAGTGCATCAAATCAGTGATACAATCTCCACAGCTAATATGCGATTAGTGAATATTCTGGCTGAGCTCTCCAATGCTAACCCAGGAAAGAAAAAGTGGGTAGGCGGCACCTGCAGCCAATTCTGTGCAGTCAAATGAGCTCAGATGAAAATGGTGCAAAGCTGAGACATCTTTGCTGAGGTGCCTGGGGCAGTGTGTGCTGGGCACGCATGTTGAACTGGCTCAATGAGGAGCCTGAAAAGCACCAGAGATGGTAAAAGGAATGGGATCGCATAGCCAGAAATGTTGGAGGACAGGAAGCAAGGTGGAGGCTCCTCTGTTTCCTCCTACCATGCAAGGGCATGCAAGACGGAGGGAAGGCCATTGTGTGAGGAGCAGAGAACAGAGGAAAAGACATTGCAGGAATTAATGGAGCTGACTTTATTGGAGGAGGGACAATGAAACAGCATGCAAAGGTACTAGAAAAGCAGCAGAACTAACGACGTCTACTCAGTGCAACATTTATTCCTTTAAAATGTTATTTTTGAGTTGATTTTTCAAATCTCTTACTTTATATCTTTTAATGATTTCTGTATCCTTACCTCATTGAGGTCATTTATTTCCTCCCACTGCTCCAGCAGAATTTCTATAACTTCACTGTGACCATTTTTGGCTGCTAGATGCAATGCTGTGTTTCCATCCTTGAAATTAAAATGTCAAATAAGACATTTTAAAACCCAGAATAAAGTCAAAACACTAAGTAAAATCAACACAAAGCCTTTGGTCTTTTACATACACCTCTCTTTTACATACAAGGAGGAGGAGGCAGATCCACACAGCATGTTCCAATGTTCAGACTAGTCCAAAAGGGACCTTTTCAGATCTACACAGACATGAACTTGCTGGTCTATGTGGTAGTCTCATATTCTGAAAACTGCAGGCTATGACCAGTAAAAAGATCTAAATTTCTAACTCCTAAAGAATGAATCAGAAAAAAACTTTGGATACTGGTTCCTACAAGAATGGGGCCTACACCAAGCCCTCAAGATCACTGATTTAAATATTAATGGCCAAAGCCTAAGTAAGTATACAGAAACTTGTAACGGCTTTGATGCCAACACCACAATCCTCAATCTCCTTCACCATGATCACAATTTTTGACCAGTTAAATAAGAAGAAGGACATAGGGGTGTTGGCCGACTGTTGACTGAACATGAGCCAGCAGTGTGCCCAGGTGACCAAGAAGGCCAACAGTATCAGGAACAGCGTGGTGAGTAGGACTCAGGAGGTGATCATCCCCCTGTACTCGGCACTGGTGAAGCTCCACCTCAAGTACTGTGTTCAGTTTTGGGCCTCATACCACAAAAAAGACATTGAGGTGCTGGAGCAGGTCCAGAGAAGGGCAAGGAAGCTGGTGAGGGGTCTGGAGAGTAAGTCTTATGAGGAGAGGCTGAGGGAGCTGGGATTGTTCAGCTTAGAGAAAAGGAGGCTGAGGGTACACCTTATTGCCCTCTACAACTACCTGAAAGGAGGTTGCAGAGAGGAGGGTGTTGGTCTCTTCTCCCAAGTCACAGGAGACAGGACAAGAGCCAATGGCCTCAAGTTGCAACAAGGGATGTTCAGACTGGATATTAGGAAAAAATTTTACACAGAAAGGGTTATTAAGCATTGGAATGGGTTGCCCAGGGAAGTGGTTGAGGCATCATCCCTGGAGGTATTTAAAAGATGGGTAGACATAGCTTTTAGTGACATGGTTTAGTGATGGTTTTTGTCCGAGTTAGGTTGATGGTTGGACTAAATGATCATAAAGGTCCCATCCAACCTAGACAATTCTATGATTTTATTAAAAAAATTATTTATTAAAAAAAAAAGCAAGCCAAAAGCAAACCCCACACCAGCAAACAAATAAAAACAAAGACCAAGTTCAGGAAGAGCAGCAGGTTTTGAGCTAAAAGAAAATGCTGGCGTGAGAAAAAGTATAAAACTGGCTAAAACCAAACTGAAGCTGGAAATCAGTGGAAGAATCCTAACCCTCAGAGAAATGAGAGTCCAGAGCAGCTTTTTATTCACAGCAATGTAGGGGGAGGAGGAATTAAAATCCTTATTAGAAATGATGGATACAATATGATTATTTTTAGTGACCCAGGAGATGAGTTTCTGTCCTTCTGTCCTGGCTTCTCACCTCCTTACTCTGTAGGATCATAGCATTTGCCTCCCATCATCGTTGTTTACACCTTCAGCCTGCTATGTATCTGGGACAGCATTGTCTTTCAGCCTCTGCTGATAAACTGTGTAGCACAGCAGAGCTCTGGGCTGTACTGCAGCTTTTAAACTATTACCAGAATACCAAAAAAAAAAAAAAAAAAAAAAAAAAAGAGCATCACTTCCTGGGTGCTTACTTGCATGGTTCTATAAATGCAGTATTGGACCATTTCACAATTTTTAATGCATTTATCCTTGCAGTGCCTCAGATGCAGCAAAATACCAACTGGCTCATTCCACAAATAGTTGAGTAAGGAAATTTAAAGGTAGACTTTGAAAGTTATTTAGATACCTGAATATTCAGTGTCAAACAGAAATTCAATCAAATTGAAGTGGTAAGGCCCTTCTGAAAAATAGGTGTTTCTGAAAATAGGTGTTTATTTGCATCCTGAAATATTTAAACACCTCTGAAAAATTAGTCATGAGGGATGTAGCAGCGACACAACCAGCAGAGTGAAAAGCTGAGAAATATGACCTCCCAGCATGGAGGCTGACACTTTAATCACCAGACTTTCCCACTTCTCCCAACAGACAGCATACACTTGTCTTGCTTTACACTGATTATAAATGTGTACAGAAAAGTTTCCTGGCAATAAGAGCAGAAGCCCCACTGTCTTCTCCTAATCACTGAAAATTCATCATCCTTATATATTTGTTGGTCAAATATATATTACTACCAGGATTGTGATACTTTTACAGCTTCTTCACATTACTTGGTTGTGTGATAACTACACTGAAACAAAGTAGTCTTTCATAAGTACATTTTTAATTGTACTTCTGTGGAAAAGAAACCTTTACCTTATCTTTTTCAGTTGTAAACAGCTTCAGAGTAATCAAATTATTTATCATGTCAACATGACCTTTTTCAGATGCCAGAAGAAATGGCTTTTTGCCTTTCTACAAAACAATTATGGAGAGAAACACAGTGTTATTAAAAGTAAAAATATTTTGCTTCCAATTACTAGATATATGGTGTGCATATGTGCATGTCTATTCTGCATAAAAACTTGTATGTCATATAATTAAGTAGGTTAATAGAAAATTAGATATATACAAGAAGAGTAAGAATTTAAAAAGATGCAATGTTTAGTTAGAGTAAAAAACCAGATTATACATTGTACTCATCCTGAAGAAAATACTTGAAAACTGTTCAGAAATGTTAACAAGGTAGAAAATGTGCTCAAAATATGTACTTCTTTTCTTCTCAGTATGAAAAAAAATTATCGAAAGAACTGCGTCATTAAAAATCTGAGGATGCTCAGAAACAGGCAGTAAAGAACTTGCAAGATCAGAAACAAGCAGTAAAGATTTGCAAGATTTATTTCCATGGGGTAATGTTTGATCTGAATTCTGCAAGCACAAACCAGAATAACGATCTCTCAGAAGTTTCATCCAAGAGGCCTGAATTTAGTCCTGTATATTGTGGGAGGATTTTGGTGGTGGTGGTCAAGGTAACAACAATTCAACTGCAGAAATTTATCTTGACATAAAACCATACCATAGTGAGGCCATAATAGGTTAGACATCCTCACTAGCTGCTAGGGGCCTCTATTAAAAGTCTGAGAAAAAAAATGCAAGCAATTAATAGATAATTATGAAAAGACCTCAACATAAAGAAGATTCTTCTTAATCTTTGTCTTTCCAAGGCCTCAAACACAAAGGTTTGTTTTGTTAAATTAACTCTGCTCTGTCAGCTTTGTCACGTGTAGAAAGAATTCAGAGTTTTGCACTATTGAGTCAATACAATTCAAGACTTGAAAAAAAGAAGAGGGGAATTTTGTTCTTTTGGTGACAGATCCTACAAGAACAAATATTCCCCGTGTAAAGATCAAGTATCCTACTTATCTAAGTATGCCTTCAAAGCAAGATCCCAGAATTGTAGGAAGGAAAAATAAAAACACAGCAAACCTGATAGGGGCAAGCCCTGGCACTGTTGAAGAGTTAGTGCACCTCTGTAGAATGGCTGCACATAGTTTTATGCTCTATATTGGCAAAATATGCCTGTGTTAGTCATAACTGGCAGGTTTTGGTAAAGGCAGGGAGCTGCAGGTTGAGGTGTGTGGCAGGAGGTCAGAGACTGCCCTGTGCTGGTCACAGCCATTTCCAGCTGGCTCCACAGCAGACAAATCTGACCCACCACGTGTCACCACTTAACACATCAGAGAAGCAGATGGTACCTGTGTGAAAACATATTTTGGAAAGGGTGGTCTACTATGGGGAGGATGCATGAGTGTAAATACAGGACGAGACAGGAAAGGACGCAAGGGAGGAGATACAGGAGGTGTACCCACAGGGTGAATACAGCCCATGAAAGAATCCTTGCTGGACCAGAGGAAAAGAGTGAGAAACAAAGAGTGGAAAAAGGGAAACCACTGCAGACTGACCTCAACCTCCTCTGCTTCCCACCACCTCACCAAGACTGAGCATCATGTGCAGCAAAAACAAGGGGAGCAGGGGAGAAAAAGTGTCTGGACTCCAGCTGAGACAGGCAAAGAGGGAGGAAATGTGTTTTTCCTAAGCACTTGTCTGGCTATTTGTTTTACTTGTTTCTCAATACACAACCAGTAATTAAAAGTTTATATAACTGGCAATACATTACAAAATTCATTGAAGTTCCGCAAGTCAAGATTGTTTTGTCCACAACAGATGCTTCATGACATTAAAGAGATAAACATAAAGAAACATACTGTACCCCATCAGGCTTGTTCAAGTCATTCAGATGAAGATCTTGGAGAAAATAATCAACTATTTTAACGCTGTTGTTCTGAGCTGCAAAGTGCAATGCATTCATTCCTTCCTGAAAAAAACATAAGCAACTCTGTAATAAAAAGTTTGACTTTTTTCCAACGTAAGTATGTTTAGAGCTGCTGAAAATTTGTCATCAACAAACCTCATTCTTAGCCTTTTGATCCGCGCCTGCTTTAACCAATTTTCGCATTATATCCAGATTTCCAGTCCAAGCTGCAAGATGAATCACTGTCAGGCCATGCTTCAAATAAAACGATAAAGGCAGAAATTACCACCAGAATACCTCATGCCAAATTTCTTTAAATCTTTTTCATTAATTCAGTGTATGAGTGGGTTCTGCTCTGCAAGCTCTTAGAAAATCAGTATTAGCACCTGGCAGTGTGACTAAGATTCATCTCACTTAAATTAAGCTAAATGTCATACATCAAGACCTAGCTAAATGTTCTGGGCTGATCCCCTTCTTGACAGAAGCTCTGCCATCTTCTAAGAAGGGCTAATCCTATTTTAAGACCAGGAGATTAAATACCACCTGGGAATTATTTCCTCTGTCTGGAGTCTAGGTAGGTGGTTAGCACTGGGTGCAGTGGATGAAATTTCAGGTGATGATGAGTAACGACTATATTTCCAGGAGTCACCATAATTTTCCAGTTAGCCCTCTTTGTAGGGTTCTCTTTTCTTCTCCAAAAAGCCCTTCTCTTATAGGAAAAAAACCTCAACTCTGTTGCTAACTTCTTAGACCCAAAAGGAATACAGATAAGGAACTTCCAGCCAGTGTCTCCCATGTTGGCCACAGACCTCTCTAGCTTTTCCTCATCTCTTCCTCAATTTGTGTGTGCTGTGTCCAGGTGCAGCATTATGGCTCGTGGCTCATTGTCCACAAGACATTCATACTGCACCATAAAAGCTCCTAGTCTAATAAGTGGAGTAGAGGAACCTAAAGGAAGCAAGAGGAATCAAGGCACTTCTGTAGCAGTTACAACCATTCCCCCACTGCAACTTGGAGTGATATAATTGTGAATTAATACTATTAACAATAGTGGTGTGATTATTATCCAATTAATGTATTATTGGTTTCTTAGAGATGTGTTGCCTAACCAATAAACCTTTTAACGATCTCCGTGAGCTATGTCAAGTCTCCAGTCTAAAAGTGGGAGTACCACACTGCTAAGAACACCATTGTGTGTTTTAAATCAGCTTATTTTTTGTACTGAGAAATATTAAGAATGCTTAAGACCTTGAGCTTATTAATACAAAAAGTATGTCAGAAACTGAAATGGGGTAAGAAATAAAGTTATAATATCTTCATTCTCTTTTTTACCAATTGCAAGACCAATTGCAAGACCAAACTGATTGCCAGAATACATGAATCACTGTCAAATACATTATGTAATGTCATAATATTTAAGCTCTATGAGCTAATTATGATGGAGTGTTTCCAGTGGTATTTCAACAAAGATGATTAATGACATCTAAGAATTAAAGACAACTAATAATTAAAATGTAGTCCTTAATTAAAATGAGATTCTGAGTGCTTGATAGAACCCCAACATGAGAGGAGGGTTTATATTTCCAACCTGGCTTCAATGTTCCTTATCAGGGTAATTAAAAGACCCATAAAATATTTTGAGTCACTTTATTGCCTCAACAAACCTGGATGATAGCCACTGAAAAATAATTTGCCATAAAGAATAATTTACAATAGTTACAGAATAAAATTACATTAACACTATACTCAGAAGTACTTTGTAAAAAATCCAGGGATCCATTTCTTAACTGTTGCTATAGAGAGCACTACAACTTAAAGAAAACTGTCCACTTCTTGCAGAACTACCCTTTTAGCATTTGTATCAAAGACTGTGCTTCATTCAAGCAATGTCTTTCAACTTGCCAGACAAAAGGGGAAACATTGCTTACAACAGTGCAAAATTTGCTTAGGAGCTGATAAGGCGGGGAAAGATGGCCATATTTCTTCAAAGCAGCTTGTGAGGTATTCACTGGCAGGACAGCTTGGGAGAACATTTCAGAGCAACTCAAGCAGCACTAACAAGGAGATTGTTACATACACTGCAAGAATGTGCTCGAGCCAGGAGCCCCTGGTAACTGGAATTGACGGGTCTCTCTCATACTCATTGCAACACAATGCAAAACCAAAGCAACTTTCTCCTTCCACAACCTATAATTTACGTTACTTACAAATTAAACACTGCCGCATGCGGTGGATGAGGAGAAAGAAGCAAACAGAGGAAAAAAAGGTAAGTGATTCATCTATTTTCATCACTTGCTTCACCGGAAAAGTCCTAGGTTATGTAGCCTGTTTACTAATAACATACCATGCATTCAGTTTTAATATCTGAATCAAGTCTTGCACTGCGGGTCACCATCTGACCCAACCACATCAGCCATACACTGCTAAACCCTTAATGTCATGGAGGCCGCAGCGCAGCTGACAGTTTTGCGTTAAGCTACTCACATAAAAATGGAGGGAAAGGACACAAGGACTTACTTTCTGAGCTCCTAGTGAGCCCCAGAGCTCAGTTTTGCTCTTAGTGATCTCTCTCATATAAACCACACAATGATTAACGCACAACTACCACAGGCAGTATATTTGTACAATTGACTTCAACCACCTTTGCACTCACTCAACTATTCAATGCAGCCAGAACCCTGGGAAATGTGTTTTTCCTCTAATAGTGGGGGTTTTTCATACAAATGTGTACAGTCTTAAGACACACTAAAGCCTTTACTGCAAGCACTTGGCAAAACAGGGAGGATAAGTCACTTTTACCCTAAGTTGTTCCTATACTGTGTGAAAAAAACATGTAAACCAGCTTACCTGATCCGCCATATCAAGTCTAGCTTTGTGATGGAGAAGAAAATCCACCACTGATATATGACTTCTTGCAACAGCAAAATGGAGCGCAGTACGCTTCAGCTGAAATAAGCAGAGTTTTGGTTTTCAGGTCCATAATACAGTTCTTTTCCTTGTGCAGGTGATCAGGATTTCTGAATTCTCTGATTATATATATATGTATGTATGTATACAATTGCGTATTTCTTCTTCAACAGCCATGCTTGGTCTTTATGTGCATTTTTGTTCCATTGGATAGAATGTGGGTATTGATCTTAAAGATTTCTTGTAGAACCAGAATGATTTAGTTACTCTATGTAGCATCACCCCTTCACTGAAATTCACTGAAATGTCAAGTACGATTAAGTAATCACATGCTGCCTAGAGGAGATTCATGCCGTACAAGAAGCATCCATGTTTACTATTTTATTATATGGTTTGATTTGAAAAGCTGAGGACTAAATTTATGCAATTAGATTTTCTTTTGACTATCTCTCTGCAATGCATGACAAGATTCCTCCCTCACTCAGTATTAGTCACCCTCTCAGACTGAGTCATTATCTATGTAAATGAAAGATTCCACCTTGCAAACAGTGAGTAATTTTACACAGGTGAATAAGCTCACTGTTTATCAGGAACACTTGATTAATTTTTCATTAAAGTAATTAATAGTGTGAATTTGAAAGGGAATGGTTAAATTGAATTAAACTTTAGCGGAGAGAGTTTTGCTTCCAGTTAAAGTGAACATAACTAAGTTTAATGTAATTCACTGAGAGTTTCCATACAAGGTTATGTAAGTGATTAAACTGATTAACTTTAAAAATCAATTTGGATTTCTTATTTTATGCTTCTATACAGATCAGCTGACTGATCCATGCATAAGTCCAAGTTTACAGCTGCATGTGTTAAAAGCTGTGGGATTCATGACATGCATTTATGCCAGAAAAAAGCCTCTTGCACAGAAATGGTTCTATCTATAAACAAAACTCACCTTTTGGCAGGCTTGCTTATTTGGCTTGGGAGTACAGGGGCAGAAATAACCAACATGAACAAAAGAGTGGTTTCCCCAGTATAAGCTACATCCCCACCAGGAGAATCAATCAACACACAACATCCACATAGCTATGCTAGGAAATCTCTTGTACTATAGGTCTGAGTTAAGGATGACAGAGTAAAGATTCAAACTACTGGTCTGGAAAAGTATTTAGTTTAATTTCCTGAATTCTGGAAAGCAATAAAGAAGCAATAACTATTTTCTAAGTGACTTTTTAGAGTATGATGTAATTGATGGGAACACTCTCATTGTTCAAGAGAAGTTAACTCAAAATCAAACTTTTGCCTTGTTCTCTTTTTCACAAACAGACCAAAGAATGCACCTGTACCATCTCCTCAGTGGGGAAAAAGGCACACGGGCATGGGAAGCAATTTTTTTCAGAACCCATGATTAAGTAAGATTGGATGATCACGGGCAGGTGATTTATACGTAGCCACAGCAAACTGTTCTCCACAACTCCCACATAAATATCATGACCACCCCATTGCTGTTGAACTACCTCTCATGTGGAACACAGCCCTTTAATTTGTTACCATGAAGTGTACGCCCTCAGATTTTAGCCCTAGAATTGATGCTGGTATAAAAAATGCATTTGCATCTATCTATCTAGGGCAGATCTGAACTCTGATCTCAGCCTGGAGCCAGAAGACATGGTAGAATGCTCCCCTGGTTCCATAAAAACTGAACAATGACACTTCACTCTTGAAATTTGCAATGTTAGCAGCATAAATTCATTCTCGAAGTGACTGGGAGGTTAAATCCTTCTTCTCTGAAACATGGGGAACTCAAGAAATAAGTCACCCCAAAACAGAGTAAATATTAGAGGAGGCACCACGGTTCAGAAGTCCTTAGTTCCCAGTGTGATGCACAGACTAGGCTGTGGCATTTAGACTGGCTAAATGCAAAGACCTGTGAGTTACGCTTCACAAATCCTACTGTCCATACTGGACGTGCAAAACATTTCTTTATCAGGTTCTAGAATGGACTCTTGCTGCCTTACCACCTTGCATCTGACAGTGCTAGAATGATGGGATCCCACCATGCAACCCCAAGGAGTCACATTTCAGATCAGTCATCTGTCAGATGGTTCATACTCACAGTATCTACAGCATTTATATTAACATTCTTGGTAAATAGCTTTTCCATGGTTTCCAAATTGTTCATTTTAGCAGCATGTTGAAATTCTCTCTCATCTGGCAATACTGTGGAAAAGCATAATGAAAAAGTCATCATTACTAAAAAAATAGCCATAACCAACGCTATGACGACATTGTTCGTACCTTCTGTTATTTGTCCTGATTTCATATGTTATGAGAGCCATTTGCTTCTCAGAATTGTTCCAGGATTGCATTTTTCTCCATTAGGGATATCTGGCTTATATTTCCAGTTTCCACTCTTAAGTGCAAATAGAGGTAGACTTTTCACAGCATGGACTGCCATTATTTGCACTGCTTACAGGAACAAAAGTTCATTTATGAAGCTCTCATCATCTAAATGGGTCCCAAAGTATTTTATAGGCATAGCAGTGAACTGTACAAACCGCAGCATTTATTTCCTATTCTTGGAAAAGCTGCTCTGTTTTAAAACAGAACACATCACCAAAATACATGAAGATGTATAGCAGTAACCATATGGTATGACCCAACTGAAAAAAACCCCAAAGAAACCAACAAACCAAACAGGACTTTTAAAGGAGAGAATGACAGGGCAAGGGGGGAGGAAGATGTGTACTTTTACTCAAGGTTTGGTGAAAATGTGGAATTTACTATTAAATTGGGAATTTTCTTTAATGTCTTAATCCAAAAATGAACATCTCTTTGGTCAACTAAGGTAGCTGCAGCGTGCATTTAGACACTTAAAATTCAGTAACTTTGGAAAATAAAATTCCAGTGTCTGATAACTGGTTTAGCTAACTTAGAGGTCTGAGCATTTTTCATGTTTCTACCTTAACATCTAATTAATCGCTGAGAAGAAATTAGTGTAGCAGTTAAATCAGTTGCAAAATGTTAGTAGATATCTTTAATTTCCTAGCATATTACATTAAAAAAGTTAATCACTTAGATGTCTTCTGTCCAGAATATTTTGGCCTGAAAGCTGCTTGTCCAGTGACATCACCAAAGAGGACAGCACTCTCTGTTGAACTAGAAACTGCAGCAATTATCTGTTCCATAGAGGCCTCTCACGTGAATTCATCCTACTGCATTACATTTAAGTTCATTAACGCCTAATGAGAATACAGCTTGAGGCAGTATGACTACAGAGCATACTAAGGAAAATCAGTGTGGCATTCACTTAATTGCATTTTACATATTACCCATTATTATAATCTCAGTGGGAATAATCACAGTTATACTGTACAAAATGAGCTATAAATCAAACTGGACACTAATAAATCTGTTTTCAATTTTCCTATGACATTATCCAAGCACCTGAAACGACAGAAGCATCGTCCCAAAACTCTCTGGAAGTCACGGAATATTGCTCGCTTGTTGTAGGACAAGGGGGCACAGCTTAAAAAAAAACTCCAACAAACCAGTTGCAAATAAAAATGTACCCGTGGCATCTGTGACAAGGACTGTAGCAGACAGCAAAACCAGTATCACAAACAGGAATCTTTGCAGAACAAATACATCACTTGTAGTTTTCATAGTCTACACCCTAATGAAGTATTCAACTGAGCTTTCCGCTACCTTGATTCCAAACATGGGTCAATCAATGGTCACAGGGTATCTTGCTTAAGGCAAATTTGTGGCAAACACGGAAACAAAAGGTAAGGCACCAGTTAGCTGCAATTAGTTATAATTAGGCCACATTCATTCCTATCCACTGCTGGGAAACACTCACACCTGTACGATGCAAAGATAAGTGCTGTGGCAACTTAGGACATTCGGGAACAATTCCAACAGTTTACTCGCACTGCCTTCAAGACATAAGAGAAACTTACATTTCTTTACTGCATCTGCATTCGCAAGCACAGTTTTTTGTAGCTCTGACAAAGAATTAGTGACTGATCTTTTTCTCTCCTGTCCTGAAGTCATGCATTTGTCGTATGCTGTTAAAAAGAAGACCTTCTGTTCTGGGAGTGATGTTTCTTAATAATCGCTATCTCTTAATACCCTTTAATTAGGAGTTAAGAACAGTGGCGACCTTGACACACTGCAGCACTGACTTGCTGCACAACCTTTTGCTGCTTTTGCAGAATGATTTTTGTCATGCATGAAACTACAGGAGTATAAAGCTGTCAGACTACAGATTTACAGAAACTTTTTATCCAAGCTAGGATTTGGCACTCCTTGCATTATTAGCAAGCACTCTATTTTCAAGCACAATCAATTATCTATTTGTGGCTGTTAGTCTGTTTAGGTTTTTATTTTCTTTGGCTTCATAGAAAATGTTTGGCTTATTGCCTACAGGTTATGTCATAGCTATATACTTAGATATATATATTATAACAATAAAATAGTTATATCCAGTTTTAATTTTGAGCTAACTAAAGGTAGTACTTTTATCAATTTATTTCCTTTGTGGAAATCCCTGCTTACGGTGTATTAAAAATTCCCCAATTTCCCCTTTCTTGGAAGGACAGTGAAGTAAAAAGATGCAGAAAAGTAAATCACTTTGTTTACCTGAAAACAGAAAGTCTTCCTCAACAGAAACTCAAGCTTTGAGGTACCTTCCATTTTTCTTTCCTCATATTTACACCTTATTTCTGGTGGCTTCAATCTCTCTTCTAGTAATAAGGATGACTTCCAATGAAGTAAAAATGTGCACCAAAGGTTCCAGTAGTCTTTGAAAATGGAAACCTTTTCTTCCTCCCCACCCCACTATTTTTAATTTCCTGTTGTGGTATCCACAAGATGAAATCTGTCATTGCCTCAAAAAGCACATGGAAAAAACCCAGGAATTTGAATTTGCTGAAGAGTTCAAGGAGGTAAAATACAAAACCAGTAACAATATTCAGGTTCAAATGACAACAAAATTTACTTTTACTTTATTGTTTCTAAAAATTAAGTCATATGCTTTGTGGTTTGGTGACGTTCTCAATGTTTTCTCTATGTTTCCTTGTTTGTTACCAGAAATAAAATGACTAGGGCAAAGTAGGTATTTTGCTAAGTCACAAGAATCTTTTTCTAAGATAACCATTTTCCGATTCAAAGAAGTCATGGGAAAAACCACCTATTGAGTCCAACAGTGATATTTTATTTCTTTCTTTTCTTTATCTGCCCTCTTTGCCAGCCTGGAAGCAGGAAGCATGGTCCAGGGGAACCGCTCCTGGCTGTCACGCTGTGATCACAGGGCAGGGCCGCGGGCAGGGTTTAACAATCACCGCTCAGTTTCCACAAATAACCCGTTTTCACTAATTGCAGCCCATGCCAGAGCAGGCTGTTCTTTCACGAACCGGTTTGTGGGACGAAAGCTGGAGACCCCATCTCTGGGAGTCATGGAGGTCAGAAGGTCCTCCAGTTTTAGTGGGCCCCCCCAAAATGGGGGTCCTGGAGCAGGTGTGAAGCTGTCGGCTGGTGCTCAGCCCCAGGGATGTGACCAACACCAGTGAACCCCCTTGGATGGCTTCAGGGGAGAAGTTAAAGTGGGGCCACTGGGCACTTTGCAGGACCTGTCCCTCAGAAGAGGGACGTGCCAAACCCCAGTTCCCAATCCCACATCCACACATCCTCTCCTTTCTCTTCTCCCCACCCCCTGCTCAGTTTGTTCTTTAGCCGAGGCAAGAAGGAGGTTGGGGTGGACTCCACTGTGCTGGCAGCCCTGACAGGGCTGTCCCACCACCCCCACCGGGCCTCACCCCCGACCCCCACACACTCACGGCCATCATGGCTGGCTGCCCCCGCTCCCACCATGGCGTCCTCCCCGGCACGCAGCAGACGGCTCAGCCCCTTCATCACTGCCCTGGGCTCCTCTTCCTCCTCACCCGAGGGAAGGGGCCCCAGGCCGGGGTGCCGAGGGAGGTGCCCAGCCCTGTGCTGGCCCTGACAAACCGGTTCCACTCACAATGTGCGGGCTGAGTGGAGCTCACCCAGACGGGGCCCGGCTGGCGGCACCCTGGCCACACCATCACAGAATCACAGAATCACAGAATCTTAGTGGTTGGAAGGGACCTCCGAGATCATCGAGTCCAACCACATTAAAAAAAAACAAAACAAAAAAAGAACCACACACACTCAAAAAACAAACAAAACCAAACCAAAACTACAAACCCCAAAACACCACCCACCAACTAAACCCCACACCCACAACCCCACACACTACACCCCACCACAAACCAATACTCTTGGGCACTAGAGCATGCCCTGAAGAGCCATGTCTACACGTTTCTTAAATACCTCCAGGGATGGTGACTCCACCACCTCCCTGGGCAGGCTGTTCCAGTGCTTGACCACTCTTTCAGTAATTTTTCCTAATATCTAATCTGAATCTCCCCTGCCGCAGCTTCATACCATTACCTCTGGTCCTGTCATTATTCCTTTGGGAGAAGAGGCCAACACCCACCTCTCTACAGTCTCCTTTCAGGTAGTTGTAGAGGGCAATGAGGTCTCCCCTCAGCCTCCTCTTCTCCAAACTAAACATGCCCAGTTTCCTCAGCCTCTCCTCGTACGACTTGTTCTCCAGACCCCTCACCAGCTTGGTGACTCTCCTCTGGACATGCTCCAGCACAGGTGTGAAGCTGTCGGCTGGTGCTCAGCCCCAGGGATGTGACCAACACCAGTGAACCCCCTTGGATGGCTTCAGGGGAGAAGTTAAAGTGGGGCCACTGGGCACTTTGCAGGACCTGTCCCTCAGAAGAGGGACGTGCCAAACCCCAGTTCCCAATCCCACATCCACACATCCTCTCCTTTCTCTTCTCCCCACCCCCTGCTCAGTTTGTTCTTTAGCCGAGGCAAGAAGGAGGTTGGGGTGGACTCCACTGTGCTGGCAGCCCTGACAGGGCTGTCCCACCACCCCCACCGGGCCTCACCCCCGACCCCCACACACTCACGGCCATCATGGCTGGCTGCCCCCGCTCCCACCATGGCGTCCTCCCCGGCACGCAGCAGACGGCTCAGCCCCTTCATCACTGCCCTGGGCTCCTCTTCCTCCTCACCCGAGGGAAGGGGCCCCAGGCCGGGGTGCCGAGGGAGGTGCCCAGCCCTGTGCTGGCCCTGACAAACCGGTTCCACTCACAATGTGCGGGCTGAGTGGAGCTCACCCAGACGGGGCCCGGCTGGCGGCACCCTGGCCACACCATCACAGAATCACAGAATCACAGAATCTTAGTGGTTGGAAGGGACCTCCGAGATCATCGAGTCCAACCACATTAAAAAAAAACAAAACAAAAAAAGAACCACACACACTCAAAAAACAAACAAAACCAAACCAAAACTACAAACCCCAAAACACCACCCACCAACTAAACCCCACACCCACAACCCCACACACTACACCCCACCACAAACCAATACTCTTGGGCACTAGAGCATGCCCTGAAGAGCCATGTCTACACGTTTCTTAAATACCTCCAGGGATGGTGACTCCACCACCTCCCTGGGCAGGCTGTTCCAGTGCTTGACCACTCTTTCAGTAATTTTTCCTAATATCTAATCTGAATCTCCCCTGCCGCAGCTTCATACCATTACCTCTACCAGCTTGGTGGCTCTCCTCTGGACACGCTCCAGCACTTCAATGTCTTTCCTGTAGTGAGGGGCCCAAAACTGAACACAGTACTCGAGGTGAGGCCTCACCAATGCCGAGTACAGAGGCACGATGACTTCCCTACTCCTGCTGGCCACACCATTCTTGATACGAGCCAGGGTGCCGTTGGCCCTCTTGGCCACCTGGGCACACTGCTGGCTCATGTTAAGCCAGCTGTCGACCAACACCCCCAGGTCCTTTTCTTCCGGGCAGCTTTCCAGCCACTCTTCCCCAAGCCTGTAGCGCTGCCCGGGGTTGTTGTGACCAAAATGCAGGACCCAGCACTTGGCCTTATTAAACCTCATCCCATTGGCCTTGGCCCAATGATCCAACCTGCCTAGATCCCTCTGTATAGCCTTCCGACCCTCAAGCAGATCAACACTCCCACCTAGTTTGGTGTCATCTGCAAACTTACTGAGGGTGCATTCAATCCCCTTGTCTAGATCATCAATAAAGATGTTGAACAAGACTGGCCCCAAAACTGAGCCCTGAGGGACACCACTGGTGACCAGCCGCCAACCAGATTTTACTCCATTAACCACAACTCACTGGGTACAGCCATCCAGCCAGTGTTTTATCCAGCGGAGGGTACACTTGTCCCACAAGTGTCCACACTTGTACCACTTGGTACACATCCCCAGAGGCAGAGGTGCCGAGCAGCTCGAGGGGTTGATTTTCAACAAAACCAGGAGCTAAAACCACAGAATTTCTTGAGGCTAGCTAGGCATCAAACAGGGTCACCCTTGCGCTGTCACCTCTTCTGGTCTTCTCTAGCGGCTGGCCGTATGGGCAAGACTCCACCACCTCCCTGGGCAGGCTGTTCCAGTGCTTGACCACTCTTTCAGTAATTTTTCCTAATATCTAATCTGAATCTCCCCTGCCGCAGCTTCATACCATTACCTCTGGTCCTGTCATTATTCCTTTGGGAGAAGAGGCCAACACCCACCTCTCTACAGTCTCCTTTCAGGTAGTTGTAGAGGGCAATGAGGTCTCCCCTCAGCCTCCTCTTCTCCAAACTAAACATGCCCAGTTTCCTCAGCCTCTCCTCGTACGACTTGTTCTCCAGACCCCTCACCAGCTTGGTGACTCTCCTCTGGACATGCTCCAGCACCTCAATGTCCTTCCTGTAGTGAGGGGCCCAAAACTGAACACAGTACTCGAGGTGAGGCCTCACCAGTGCCGAGTACAGGGGCATGATGACTTCCCTACTCCTGCTGGCCACGCTATTCCTGATACAGGCCAGGATGCCATTGGCCCTCTTGGCCACCTGGGCACACTGCTGGCTCATGTTAAGCCGGTTGTCCACTAACACTCCCAGGTCCTTTTCTTCCGGGCAGCTTTCCAGCCACTCTTCCCCAAGCCTGTAGCGCTGCCCGGGGTTGTTGTGACCAAAATGCAGGACCCAGCACTTGGCCTTATTAAACCTCATCCCATTGGCCTTGGCCCAATGATCCAACCTGCCTAGATCCCTCTGTATAGCCTTCCGACCCTCAAGCAGATCAACACTCCCACCTAGTTTGGTGTCATCTGCAAACTTACTGAGGGTGCATTCAATCCCCTTGTCTAGATCATCAATAAAGATGTTGAACAAGACTGGCCCCAAAACTGAGCCCTGAGGGACACCACTGGTGACCAGCCGCCAACCAGATTTTACTCCATTAACCACAACTCACTGGGTACAGCCATCCAGCCAGTGTTTTATCCAGCGGAGGGTACACTTGTCCCACAAGTGTCCACACTTGTACCACTTGGTACACATCCCCAGAGGCAGAGGTGCCGAGCAGCTCGAGGGGTTGATTTTCAACAAAACCAGGAGCTAAAACCACAGAATTTCTTGAGGCTAGCTAGGCATCAAACAGGGTCACCCTTGCGCTGTCACCTCTTCTGGTCTTCTCTAGCGGCTGGCCGTATGGGCAAACAGCAATTTGCACCTACAAATGCACACGCACAAGACAAAGAGGTGGTCCTGCTTGCTCCTGAAGTGTTTCCCAAATCCCCACACAAACAAGAGACATTTTTGGAAAGCAACGCCACAAGCGCACCTGTATGGAGAGGCACAGAGACATCGCAGCTTGCACGGGACCCCGGAGGCAGGTGGCTTTGCTGCCGACTGCAGGGAGCTCCAGAGTCACCGGCTCTCTCTGCGGGCACAAATGCCTCCTGGAATTGTCCTCACTGCTGTCAAGCGGCGTTCACTGGACTGGAGAGGGAAGACTGTCCCTCCACCCCACAAGCTTGATGCAGCCTTGGGATGTGGGAGACTCAGGTGCTGCTGCCGCCGTAAATTTGGGCAGAAATATGCCCATGCAGTAGCAGTACTGATGCAAACACAAGACTCTTCATTTTCAGGTAGACAGTACTTTCATTTGCTTTGGCCCAAATCCAGTCAAAATGGATGCACACATCCTGAAATGTTCAGTTTTTGTGAACTGACACATCCATCTAATCTATCTAATTCTCAATTTATCTTGAAGTCCACCATTACTTTGGTCTACTTAAGCCAACATTGATTATTTCATTTCATGTAGACACTGATTATCTCAGATAGGGCACAAAAATTGTTTAACGTGATTAGGTTAAATTTCACTGTAAAAACAGCCTTTGATATCACTAGCATCTCAAAATATATATTGGAAAAGTAGCACCAAGAATGCGGGACCATCAGTCTTCAGCCTTACACAACAGAAGACACATTTGAGTTCCTTTGCTATAATTTTTTCTTTGTAATTAAATTACACAGTCACCTTAACTTCCAGGATTATTAACACCATGCAAGTCCATAATAAAACTAATCTGAAAGACTCAAAAGAGTTTGCAACAAAACTATTTGTTCAGATTCTGATTATCATGTATGAAAAGCCTCCACAGTTCTTTTCTCCTTTAAACATTTTTGCTACAGTCAGGTTGTGATGTATAAGAATCTTTACACCTGATACAGCTTGGTCTGATAAGACAGTTTCATGAACTGTACTTCCAGATGAATGCTACTCAGCTGAAAAAAAACCAACAAAAACCTGTGAAAATAAACCCAGAGTGAGAAGAACAAGTCACTGATTTAGCTGTAGCTGAATCAGGTTTCACTTTTACTTGCTTCCTGTGAGTCAAATGTTCCAGCAAAACTTCTTAAGAGTTTTATTTCTGTATGGTGACCGGGCTAGTAATACAGACCCACTGTTTACAACATGAATGCTCATTTTTGAAATCAGAGACAACAGACAACTGTGGAATGATCAGGTTTGACTACAAAGCTGGCACCAAAGGAGGAATGTGTTTGCAGCCTCACAGAGAGCACGAGTTATATGGAACGGGATCATAATTAGGTCTTTAAACTAGATATGAGGGGGGAAGGGGGCACTAGAGATGAGCCTAAGGATAGCCTCCAGCTTGCCACTTCACTTGAGGCGAGAGATGATAATAGTATCTCAGATGATGATAATGTCTCAGAAAGGGGGATGGTAATTGCCAATAACAAACATGGTGGGAAGACACACACAACTGGAGTGCTGTTATCGACGGCTACCAACTCTTCAGAAGGGATAGACAAGGAAGGAGATGTGGTGGGGTTGCCCTCTATGTTAGAAACACATTTGAATGCATAGAACTTAATAATGGAAGTGACAGGGTAGAGTGTTTATGGGTTAGAATCAAGGGGAAGGCCAACAAGGCAGATATCATGGTGGGAGTTTGTTACAGACCCCCAACCCAGGATGTAGTAGCTGATGAAATGTTCTACCAGCAACTGGCAGAGCTCTCACAATCACTCGCCATCATTCTTGTGGGGGACTTCAACTTCCCAGATATCTGCTGGAAATACAACACAGTAGAGAGGGAACAGTCCCAGAGGTTCCTAGAGTGTGTGGAAGACAATTTCCTAACACAGCTGGTGAGCAAACCAACCAGGGAAAGCACCCTACTAGACCTGCTGCTTGGTAACAGAGAAGGTCTCGTGGGGGATGTAGAGGTTGAAGGTCGTCTCGGGCAGAGTGATCATGAAATCATAGAGTTTTCAATTCTTGCAGAAACAATTCAGAGAGCCAGCAGAACAGCCACCCTGGACTTCCGTAAGGCAGACTTTGGCCTGTTTAGGAGAATGGTTGAGAGTGTCCCCTGGGAGACAGTTCTGAAAGGAAAAGGTGCCCAGGAAGGCTGGTCATACTTCAAGGAGGAACTCTCAAAAGCACAGGATAAAGCCATTCCCAGGTCCCATAAAATGAACCAACAGAGAAGGTGGCCAGCCTGGCTAAATAGAGAGTTTTGGCTGGACCTCAGGGAGAAGAGGAATGTCTACAGTCTCTAGAAAAGGCACGGAGTGGTTGTTTTTTTAGGTTGTTGTGAAAGCACATTCAGCTGCCCAGAGCAGAGTCTAAATTACCCGTGAGCTCAGTAACAGCCCTTCTCCGGAGGTTGGTATGTGCAGAGGTTTGGTCTTTGTGTTTGCATTTTCTGTGGTAGGGAGCTACAAGCCAGTGCTCCCCCCAGATGTTGCACACACGTGCCCACATGTATGTGCACACACACAGAGCCTGGTACTGCTGGCAGCGATCCTGTCCACCACTGTCACTGCCTTGTGGCCTGGGGCTTGCAGATGTGCTCCCTGCTTTCCTAGCCTCCTTATCCGGAGCCCCAGGTCATCTCACACCTTCCCTCAGTAGCGGTGCGTCTCAGTCTCAGGAGCTTCACAGAATGGTAGGGGTTAGAAAAGACCTTAGGGACCTTTGAGATCATCTAGTCCAACCACCCTGCCAAAGCAGGGTCATCTAGAGCAGGCTGGACAGGAATGCGTCCAGGAAGGTTTTGAGTATCTTCCAGAGGAGGAAACTCCACAACGTCTCTGGGCAGCCTGTTCCAGTGGTCTGGCACCCTCAAAGTAAAGATTTTCCTCATGTTGAGACAATTTCCTGTGCTCCAGTTTCTGCCTGTTCCCTCTTGTCCTGTTCTTGAGCACCACTGGAAAGAGTCTTGACAAATTCCCATCCTCTTGACACCCATCCTTTAAATATTGATAAGCATTAGTGAGATCCCCTCTCAATCTTCTCTTCTCCAGGCTAAACAGACCCAAGGTCTCTCAGCCTTTCCCTATAAGAGCGATGATCTATTCCCTTGATCACCTTCATAGCCCTCTGCTGGACTCTCTCCAGTAGTTCCTTGTCTTTCTTGTACTGGGGGGCCAGAACCGGACACAGTACTCCAGATGTGGCATCACCAGGGCAGAGAGAGGGGGAGAATGACTTCCCTCAACCTGCTGGCCATGGTCTTTTTTATGCACCCCCAGATACCATAGGTCTTCTTGGCCACATAGGCACATGGCTGGCTCATGGTCAGCTTGTTGTCCACCAGTACTCCACTCAGGAGGCTTCCAGCCTCCATCTCTCCTGAAAAACCCACAAGCTGCTGGTAGACCTTGCCCATGGGGCTGTGCCATGCAGTCAGGTGGACTGGGTTTCACTGAGGCTGCCGCTGTTCCAGATGGGATCTCAGAGCATGAGGTGCCCTTCTCAGGAGGTGACAGGTCGCAGGGGGGCGGTGCAGGGGGAGGAAATGTCCAACATGGGCTGTTCCTTCAGAGGACACAAGCCCTATTCCTTCCTGCAGCTTACCTCCTTGGTGTGAATTATATAGCACTAAAAGGAGAGCTTTGCCTGTGAGACACCAGGTTCAAAGTGAACTGAAAAGCCTTATC
>NW_015094508.1:3512729-3563644 GCF_001431845.1 Calidris pugnax | reverse complement strand
AAAGAGTCAGGAAAATTAGCCCAGCTTATGTGCTTCTACACAAATGCACGCAGCATGGGCAACAAACAGGCGGAGCTGGAGGCCATTGTACAGCAGGAAAACTATGATATTGTTGCCAATAACAAACATGGTGGGAAGACACACACAACTGGAGTGCTGTTATCGACGGCTACCAACTCTTCAGAAGGGATAGACAAGGAAGGAGATGTGGTGGGGTTGCCCTCTATGTTAGAAACACATTTGAATGCATAGAACTTAATAATGGAAGTGACAGGTAGAGTGTTTATGGGTTAGAATCAAGGGGAAGGCCAACAAGGCAGATATCATGGTGGGAGTTTATTACAGACCCCCAAACCAGGATGTAGTAGCTGATGAAATATTCTATCAGCAACTGGCAGAGCTCTCACAATCACTCACCCTTGTTCTTGTGGGGGACTTCAACTTCCCAGACATCTGCTGGAAATATAACACAGCAGAGAGGGAACAGTCCTGGAGGTTCCTAGAGTGTGTGGAAGACAGCTTCCTAACACAGCTGGTGAGCAAACCAACCAGGGAAAGCGCCCTACTAGACCTGCTGCTTGTTAACAGAGAAGGTATCATGGGGGACGTAAAGGTTGAAGGTCGTCTCGGGCAGAGTGATCATGAAATCATAGAGTTTTCAATTCTTGCAGAAACAAGTCAGAGAGCCAGCAGAACTGCCACCTTGGACTTCCATAAGGCAGACTTTGGCCTGTTCAGGAGAATGATTGAGAGTGTCCCTTGGGAGACAGTCCTGAAGGCAAAGGTGCCCAGAAAGGTTGGTCATACTTCAGGGAGGAACTCTCAAAAGCCATCCCCAGGTCCCGTAAGATGAACCGTCAGAGAAGAAGGCCAGCCTTCTTTGGCTGGACCTCAGGGAGAAGAGGAAGGTCTACAGTCTCTGGAAAAGGGGGTCGGCTACTTACAAACAATACCAAGGTGTAGCAAAGATATGCTGTAGAAGAATTAGAAGGGCAAAAGTCCAAGGAGAACTTAACTTGGCAACAACAGTTAAAGATAATAAGAAGGGCTTTTTTCAATATATCAATAAAAAAAGGAAGGCCAGGGAAAATGTGGGCCCGCTGATGAATGAGGTGGATGCTTTGGTGGTGGAAGACACAGAGAAGGTGGAGTTGCTGAATGCCTTCTTTGCTTCGGTCTTCACTGCCAAAGCTGGCCCTCATGAATTCCAGACCCTGGAGGCAAGGGAGAGGGTCTGGAGAGAGGAAGACTCCCCCTCTGTTGGGGAGGACTGGGTTAGAGACCACTTGGCCAAACTGGACATCCACAAGTCCATGGGCCCTGATGGGATGCACCCACAAGTGCTGAGAGAACTGGTGGATGTTATTGCTAAGCCACAGTCTATCATTTTTGAGATATCTTGGAGAACAGGAGAAGTGCCTGAGGACTGGAGGAAGGGAAATACCACACCAGTCCACAAAAAGGGTAAGAAGGAGGACCCAGGGAACTACAGGCCAATTAGTCTCACCTCTGTCCCAGGGAAAGTAATGGAGTGGCTCATGCTGGACGTCATCTCCAAACACATTGAAGATCAAGAAGTTATCGGTATTGGTCAACACGGATTTACCAAGGGTAAATCATGCTTGACCAATCTGATAGACTTCTATGATGTTGTAACTGGTTGGCTAGATGAAGGGAGAGCAGCAGATGTCATCTACCTTGACTTCAGCAAGGCTTTTGACACTGTTTCCCATAACATCCTCATTAGAAAATTAAGGAAGTGTGGGATAGATGAGGGGGCAGTGAGATGGATTGAGTCCTGGTTGTGTGACAGGACTCAGAGTGTTCTAATTAATGGAGTGGGGTCAAGTTGGAGGCCTGTGACCAGTGGTGTCCGTCACGGGTCAATACTCAGCCCAGTCCTGTTCAACATATTCATAAATGACCTGGACAAGGGGACAGAGTGTATTCTCATCCAAGTTTGCTGATGATACCAAATTAGGAGGGCTGGCTGACACCCCAGAGGGCTGTGCCACCATCCAGCATGACCTGGACAGGCTGGAGAGCTGGCAGAGAAGAACCTAATGAGGTTCAACAAGGAAAAGTGTAGGGTCCTGCACCTGGGGAGGAAGAACCCCAGGCACCAATACAGGTTAGGGATGGATCTTCTGGGAAGCACTACTGAGGAGAAAGATGTGGGAGTCCTGGTAGATAGCACACTTTCCACGCGCCAGCAATGTGCCCTTGTTGCCAAGAGGGCCAGTGGAATCCTGGGCTGCATAGGAAAGAGTGTGGCCAGAAGGTCGAGGGAGGTCATTCTCCCCCTCTACTCTGCACTGGTGAGGCCACAACTGGAATAGTGCGTCCAGTTCTGGGCTCCCCAGTTCAAGAGGGACAGGGAACTACTGGAGAGAGTCCAGCGTAGGACTACAAAGATGATTAAGGGATTGGAGCACCTCCCTTACGAGGAAAGGCTCAAGGAGCTGGGACTCTTTAGCCTGGACATGCGAAGACTGAGGGGAGACCTTATTTATGTGTGTAAGTATCTAAAGGGTGAGTTGAAGGATGATGGAGCCGGACTCTTTTCAGTGGTTTCCAGCGATAGGACAAGGGGCAACGGGCTCAAGCTGGAACATAGAAAGTTCCATTCAAATATGAGAAAAAACTTCTTTAGGGTGAGGGCGACAGAGCCCTGGAACAGGCTGCCCAGGGAGGTCATGGAGTCCCCTTCTCTGGAGATCTTCAAGACCCGCCTGGATGCAGTCCTGAGTGATGTGCTCTGGGCATTCCTGCTTTAGCAGGGGAGTTGGACCAGATGATCTCTAGAGGTCCCTTCCAACTCTGACAATTCCCTGATTCTACATACAGTCTAGAAACATCAGCTCTTAGTTTCCAGTTCTAATTACTGTCATGCACTACTACCTCACAGCATGTCCCTCCTCTCTTACGTAATTTCGCCTGTACAATTACACCTTATGTGCTAAAGCTTCACACAGTTTACCACATTCTCTAACCACTTCCCGCAGTCTTGACTCTTCCAAACGGCCCCAGTGGCCTGCACAAAAGGCTGATGCAGAAACCAACACAGATACAGGATCCAGAACAAACGCAGAGCAAGGGAGTACTGAAACGTCTTCTTCACTTGCCTTAACAGAGTGCTCTCTCCACCAGAACTCAGAGCACTTTTTAAACATGTAAAATATCAGTAGTAATAAATACATAAACAAGTAGAAACAATGTAAAGAAAAAAGATAACACAAAAGCATGTTGAATAAAGAAGAAAGAGGAACAAGCAAAAATTATGTTCTGTACGTAGTGAGTACTGTTTTTATTAAACCATGTATTAATCTGTATTAAGCTGTGTATTTTTATTGAAAGTATGAAGCTTCGCAGGTTTCTGAATCCCATGGTGCATGAATTGTCATCCTCCCCCCTCATGCCTTATGGTTTACAGCTACCTGTTGCCACTTGCCTTTGCTTATGAGTCTAATTAGAACAATGAAACAGAGAGGTCAGTCTCAACAGGTGCTCACGTACACGACCAGCAATCAGAAAAGACAGGGCAGAGATCCCCTGAGCATCAGCTGACCAACAAACTGAGGCACCTGAAGATTGCTCTCTAGGCTTGCTTGAAGGCATATGGACCTGGACAGGGTTGAGAGACAGGCCCGTTGCAAAACTCATGAAGTTCAACCAGGCCAAGTGCAAGGTCCTGCACCTGGGTCAGCACAATCCCAAGCACAAATACAGGCTGGGTGGAGAATGGTTGGAGAGCAGCCCTGAGGAGAAGGACTTAGGGGTGTTGGTGGATGAGAAGCTCAACGAGCTGGCAAAATGTGCTGGCAGCCCAGAAATCCAACCACATCCTGGGCCACATCAAAAGAAATGTGGACTGCAGGCAAGGGAAGTGATTCTACCCCCCTACTGGAGACATCTGGTGAGATCCCCCCTGGAGTACTATGTCCAGCTCTGGAGTCCTCAACACAGGACGGACAAGGACCTGTTGGAGTGAGTCCAGCAGAGGGCCATGATGATGATCAGAAGGCTGGAGCACCTCTCCTATGAAGACAGGCTGAGAGAGCTGGGACTGTTCAGCCTGGAGAAGAGAAGACTCTGGAGAGACCTTATAATGGCCTTCTAGTACCTGTAGGAGAGAGGGGGAGGGACTATTTATCAAGGAGTGTAACGATAGGACAAGGGGTAACGGTTTTAAACTGAAAGAGGGGAGATTTGGATGAGATATTAGCAAGAAACTCTTTACTGTGCGGGTGGTGAGGCACTGGAACAGGTTGCCCAGGGAGGTCATGGATGCCCCATCCCTGGAGGCGTTCAAGGCCAGGCTGGATGGGGCTTTGAGCAACCTGGTCTAGTGGGAGGTGTCCCTGCCCATGGCAGGGGAGCTGGAACTAGGTGATCTTTATGGTTTCTTCCAACCCAAAACATCCTATGATTCTATGATTTTTGATGGCTCCAACCTTTTGCTTGGATCTGCATACTACAATGTGAGAAAGAGAGGCAGAGATGTGATAAACCATCCCTCAAAATGATTCCAACATGGATCAAGCTACAGGTTGACCAATTCAAGCCCCAACTCTGCCCTGCTGATGTTCCTGCCTGTTACTGACATTTCAAAGTGGAATATCAGCAACTCTAAGAACAAAACAGCATAAGCCAAAGTATTTCTATATTCCCAACAGAAATGTTTCTAGAAATTTTGAGACACTCAGGCCAGACAACCAATAACCACAATTGGTCACCATGACGTACAGCCACAGCAAGACACTCTGTAGGCAAGATATCTCAAAACTCAAAAGTAAATAAAGATATTACTACAGATAGAAACAAGCACATTCAATAGGAAAATACTATTCTACAGCCTAAATTTTTGTGTAGTGATAAGACAAGATAAACTCAAGCAAGTCCTGTTCTTATGGGGGCATCTCTATGGCTGTCCCACTTCTGCCAAACATCCTCCTTACAGATAAATGCTTTGTGGCCAGGCATACGCCACCTGCATTCCTTTCTTCAGAAATGGTGGAGAGAAGAACATGAAGATCACAGAAATGTCATCCTTTTTCTCTATGATTCATAACTAAAAGAGGAATTCAAGATAATGTGTATATCTACCTTAAACAAGAGAGAAACTTACACTACACAAAAGTTCTCATTGGCTGTCAACCTAACTCATTCACATGCTTCAGAACTGTGGATATACTGAGTGCAGAATGTCTCACACATAAGGAATAGTTTATACATGAAGTTAAACACAGCTATAAAGAAATTTCCAGATGCTAATGAAAACAGACTTTAAGTTAAGGTCAATTATATAACACACACACTGAGAAAAATGCAAAACAAAGTCTTACGCTTCTTATGCTTACTATAAGGAATGAGATGAAAAATTGTATCACAGATGTTTATGACAATACTCGATCATGTACTGAAAGCTGCCTTCAGATAAAAACAGTAATTTAATATTTGTAATAAATGTGGTATGAGAAAGTATAAGGAACAGGGGAAAAAAAAAGCTTCTGTTTTGCATTGCAGTAAATAGTTTACATGGAAAACATTAATATAATCTCACCGACCACCTTCTGTAAACTCACAGAATCACCTTTCCAGACGGTATACTTCTACATACATCTCAAAAGACATAATTCCTGGCTTTAGAATCCTACTGTGAGTTTTATTTGCACATCATTTCTAACATACTCCACAGCGTTAACTTCATGACACTCTGTTAACTCTATGACACTTTTTTTAAACAGATAGTGAGACAAATTCTGAGGCTAAACCAAACTAATGCCATTTGTTCAAGCCCCTCAAGTAGCAAGTAATGTATATGTAAAAATGCGCATTTTAAAGAAACACACACCATGACAAGGTAATACTTAGATTCTACACTTTATTGAATCACACAGATACAAACTATCAAAGGGAGAGGTGTTCACTTTCTAAACAGCAGTAGTAGCTTAAGTCATTGTTTCCTCAGTTGCTTTTATGTCTTTCCTACCAAAAGCTTCCAGCTCCCACCTCTGTCAACAGAACAGCTCGTGCTGAATGCTCATTGACCTGGTTTAGAAAAAGTCAACTGAGTCAGCTCACGTAGTCTGAACTAGTCCAGCTGATTTGGTCCGAAGCAGATAAGGGAGCACTGACATGAATTCAAATGACAGAGCTCTGGGTACTGTGGCATCTGGCAAACAAACAGATGAGCAGGCAGAGATGGTGAAATCATTTCAGCAAGTCAGGAAACCAAAAAGCACATTCTGGACTCAGCCTGAGCATCCGAGACATACCAGGTACACATTTGCTTGTTTAAAAAACAAACAAACCCCGAAGTACTTTCAATACAGCTAAACAACAAAACATGCTTCTATAGTAGCTGCTTCTTTTAAAGATTTTGCAATTAAAAAGCCATTTATATTTCATAGAGGATTGTTTGACATTGTTTGTATAACTTATAAGAAATATGCTATCATCATAAATTATTTGCCTGATAAATACTTAATTATATTAAAATTTATGCATTTAAGCAATTTGGTGTGAACAGAAAAAAACCTAAACAGCCTATTTTAAATATCTGCACTTCACAACTTCCTCCTTTCACATATGTACTGATAAAATATCAGTTATTCAGAAATACAAAATATTTTTAAAGAGACAGGTAAACAATAAGAAGATTCAGAATCTTATTTGCACATCATTCATATTATTATTGCACCATGAGACCTTTCATTTAGAGTAAGTTTAGTCCTACTGACCATTAACCATTTCACAATTGTGAAGACAACTGAAGTTCTCAGTGTCTTTGGAAAGGCCAAGGATCAAACAGCATTTATCTGACTAACCTGGAGGAATTCTCTCATCAACAGATTTATTTTTTAAATCAGTGAAGTCATCCTGTATCTCAACACAATGAGTCCTTCAGGGTTGGTCCATCAACTCTAACTGAAGTGATTTTCAGTGGCAACAACGAAAGCTTGACTATGCTCTAAATTCTTGTTCTTCTCCTTTGAAACTGTGAGACCAATCAAGCTTGAAATCAAGCAACTTGGATCTTCTTTGTTATCACACAGCTAATACCACAATTAAATTTGGTGTTGAATTGTCCAAGGAAGCGTCAGCCTGAGCTACTATGGCTACCAGAGGCAATACAAACAACAGAGAGAAGATGGCAGGTCAGGTGTGAGAAGAGGGCCTTCAGTAAGCACAGCACGGCACCCTGGCTAATGATTCCTGCTTTCCAGGGAGCTCTCCCTAGAGGCTTGCTCAAAGGCAGCTCTAATCTCCCTGTTCTCTTTGTTGAACAGCAGAGAGAATTCATGAGGCTGCTCGTGACTCTAACAAAGTTCCACACGTTCAATAACAACAAAGTTGAAGTGCTAGTGAATTTTGATTCTCAGAAACAACTGGGGAAAAAAAGCATTATTCTCAAAAAAACCCAAATTACCTTCAACTGTAGCTCCTCTTCTACCTCAAACATCATGTTCTTTTTACACAGACATGCAATGGCTCCAAAGTAACAGGTACCTGAATCCTACCACCAATGCTAGATTAATTTGCAGTCATAAAACACTATGAAATACTTCATATAGAATATGTTGTTACACAGTCATTTAAAAAACATTTCAATTGTATGCTTGGAATTGCACGACTTGGCTTTTTTTGATACTGACTGTGAAGTTGTTAGTCCAGACCTGAAGTTAAAGAAAGACAAAAAAATGGTAAGAGGAAAAAATACACAATACATACCTACACAACTTTTACAACACTAAATATTTCCAGAAAACCCCTACCTTTTAGTTCCTTGTGATGGATTTGTGCACTGCTGTCCTCTGCTTAAACCTCCTGAAAAGTAATTGGAAACAACCAAAATTAATTCTGTCAATAAAGAATGCTTCAGAAATCATATACATAGAAATCATATAAATGGCAGAACTTTTAAAAGAGAAGGTTTGGGTAAAGCTTTTCTTACCCCCCTCCCCCCCTTTTTTTTAAGATAACCAAATTTAATCTGTCTCAAGGAGCAGATAACATTTTATTATGTGCAGTTCGAGAACTGTAATTTATATTAACATTTTAAAAAGAAAAAAAACCCAAGCCTTTAGCCTATTGAACTCTAAGAGACTAATCTGAATCTTGTTGTAGTTTTCAGATATACCTCAGTGTAATGCAGTTGATTTTCAAGACAGTTGTTCAAAATTATTTTCTTTATCCTGCAGGAGGGAAAGACTCTTTGCCAACAGTGAGTTTTTAAGTTAAAACAAAGCCTGTGTGCACATGTAGCAACAATACAGCTTATAAAATTTTCTCTGCAAAAAGACTGATACTGTAAGCCTTAATTGTGTTTTGATAATTCTAACACACCAGCATTTTAATTTCCTCTTAAAAATCTCCCAAGTTAGATTAGGGACAAGGTACTTCAAGCAGATACTTAACTACCTGCACATGTCCTCTAATCTAGCCACAGGTTAACTCTTCCTCAAAACGAGAAACTACTTAAGTAAATAAGCTACTGTTTTCACATGTTACAGGTGCAGTTACATGATATATTTTATTAGATGTAAAACAGGCACATTCCTGCCTTTATGCTTTAGTTCACCACCTCTCTGTTTTTGCCAACACATTATATAATGGAACTTTTCTCTCAACTGAATCTCTGAAACAATCCAAGATGAAGGTGGTTTCATTGATTCTCACTTAAATCTTGGGGGCCTTACAAACACTTTTCCAAACATGCTTGGGGGGTAGCAAACATACGATTTACAGAAATAAGCAGTAATTCCTATGTCACCCTTGTGGAAAATGAGAATGCACTATTTAATTTCCACCACATTCATAAATCTCGTTTTTCCTGAAAACTGATTTGATATTTTCTAAAGTAAAATGTTCACCCTTAAACAGGCCTTACTCAAATTAACTTGTTGAAAAAATCTCAAAGCCCTGTGTCCTGTTTTGAGGTTCAAGTATACCACTACCAAATCATTTTAATGGTACAAGCAGACAATTTGAATAATCAAATATATCCTAATGTGGATACTTACCAACTCTGTTTGAATTTTCTGTATTAGAAGTCTTAGCAGGAAAATCTTTTTTCTCTGTGAGCTCCTGGATAAGACCTTTATTTAAGCAGACATCCACATGTCTGTTAAATGACACAAGACTGGTGGTTTTCTGTTGTAAATTACAAACTGGACAAACAAGAATGCTGTCTTCTTTGGCTTCAAAGAAACAGGATGAACTATTTTTTTCTGTATGTTCAGTCTTTTCAAAATGGTCTCCCTTGCCTTGTGAAATTCTTTTGGTGAAAAGACACTGTTTCATACACACGTTTCTAGCAATATCACTGAGATTGCTAGGCTGTCTTTCTCTGTGAGGTTTATCAGGTATTATCTGAGTGAATTTTTCTGTGCTACTGCTAGCAGAGTCGTCAGATGTACTTGCAGACTGGTCTGTTCCTGCTAGTTGATCTGTTTTATTTATTTGACATTCATCAACATTTTCATTTTCAAAGTGCAGAAGAAAGTTGAGTGTATTTTCTCTTGAATTGTCATTCTTGGATATTTCCGTGGCATCTTTAACAACAGTCCCATTGAGGCACTCATCAATATGCCTATTAAGCTCTTCCAAATTATTGCTGCTTTGCTCCTTAAAGCAAACAGGGCAGGTGAAGGTCTTACACAGATTAGAATTCTGTACGTCTGTGACTTTCTTAGTTTCTTTCACAAAATTTGCTGATGATTTCTGATCATGAAAGAGCTGCTCACCTACAGTTTCATTTGGACGAAGATTCTCACTGTTTAGTTGCCTTGCAGCTCGCTTTTTATCAAAAAAACTCCCTCTAGGAGATGCTTCTGAACTTTTTGTGAAATATTGTTGGTTGGACTTCCCTGGCTGCAGCCCAAGAAAACCATTTTCTCTTCCTGATTTTAAGAAACTTTTAATGCTTTTTTGTTGATACTTCTTCTCTTCTTCACTTAGAAATCCTGATACTCGTACACCTAATGATGAAAATCAAACTTATAATACCAATTTTATGAAAATTTAGTATTAATTCTTAGTTAACACCTTCTGATGTGTACATCCAATCAATAAAAGTGCATTTTATCTTTAAATGGAGGCTATACTACCTGCAAATGCTAACAATGGATCACAAGGTCTGTACAGACCCAAACATGTGCCCAACCATATTATTAATTTCAATATCCACGAAGTTGTAACTGATTGTACCATGAGGCTATAAACTTAATACAGTTATATAGAATTCAGTCTGAAAGAGAGTTTTTCATGGTGTTCCCACCAAAATATATTTTCAGTGCATTCTAATACCATAGACAATAAGTTCTGGATATCACTGAATGGTCCAAGCAGAATACATAAGCATCTGATACACACAGGTCTTAGAATCAAAACACTGATTTTACTTTCAACAGAAATTTTGAATTTCTTGCAGACCATAACATCTTCAATTCTAGAAGCACTTTTACTTAAAGCGTTTGTTTCTAAAAGAAGTTAGTGACAGAAATGACCTGTTACTGTGACGCAAAGCAGATTTAAAAGCTCTTTTAAGACAGCAGAATTAAGCACTGCTGTGTGTTAAGATTCTACTCTCTAGCCAATCTTTATGTTGTTCCAGGGCTAACAGGTGGTAGGAAAAGTACAATCTAAATTACTAAGACACCCTGAGTCACCATTCAGCACTTTACAACTGTTTCACTTTGCAAAAACTACCAGGGTAACAAAGAAAGGATAAATCCATTTATACAGATTTTACTTTAAAGTACAATCTATTACTTGGATACATTATAAGATCGAGTTTGAAATACTTTACCCATAAGTCTTATCCGTAAGGGGTGAGGAGCAACACTATCAATTTCCGTTCCTAACAAGTCTTTAGCAACAGCAAATATTTCCTCCTCAGTAGAAACAGAAGACAGCACAGTTGAAGCTCTTGTTTTCACTTCAAAGTTCACATTCTTTAGCTTCAAGGTAACAGTTTTACCCTAGGGAAAAAAAAAAAAAAAGAAAGAAAAAAAAGAAAAAAAAGAAAAAGGTTAAGCATGTCATATATAGTACAGAAACAATTGTTATGTAGCATCTATACAAGGGCCATAAAGCCATAGGCAAAACTGTGGGACTGCCAAGAATTCATCTGCAAGATTCAGCACTTGCTCCTAAACTGCTGCCAAAGTCAAATTCTCTGAACTGGGTCATTTGGCTATGGTTCCCAGCAGACCATCTGCCACCAGTGCCTGTTCAATAGATTTTGCTCTGGCTACAGTCATAACTTCTACCCTGTCTACAAAAAAATATTTCGTCACTTGGAAACTTTCAGTGCAAGATAACTTACCTCTGCTGGGAAAACTACTAAGGACATGTAAGTGACATCCAATTAAGGATTTGCTGAGAACTTCTTTCCTCCTGCATGATGCTATCAGAGCAACACACAGCTTCTGTGTTTGGCACAAATATTCCCCTAGCAACACCTTCCAAACCATTTATGTGATTTAGTGTGTCCATCCAAATGTAAACAGATGGCACACCTGTTGTTCTGGTGCCTTTGTAAGCTTATCCCTTTGTTCTTCTTAGTTGATGATTTCCCTTAAACCTATCATATTTTGAGAACCATCTTTTATGGATGAAGAATACTAATTCTTTTAGGTCTTAAATGTTAGTCCTTGCTTTACCATAAAGACCTTCATAGAAAATATCAACTGTTCTTCCCATATGCTAAACAGAAATTTGGGGAGAAGGAATACAGAGACTCTTCCTACAATTCATACCACTGAATGGCATGAATAACTTGTCAGCAAGTCTGGGACATGTGAACTTCTTAAACTACTCTACTGGCTATTGACTGGATCCTGTATGAATATGTGAAAGAAACACAGTGTTTTAAATACATTAGTAGTGTATGACTAACCAAAGCACAGCTCATAGACAATCAGTGCTATTATTTGTTTATAAACATTGCTTTTAGCAGAAAATGCCTATGCGCTAAATAGCTTAGTTAATAAGTTTAATGTTTTCTATGCATATCATTAGAAAGCCACCTGAACAATATAAAAATGCTGACTAAATCATTCTAAACACCTGCAATTAAAGAATGGAGTCTTCTGAAGATAGATTGCATGGTATGACGCTGCTGAGAATATTCACCCTAATGTTGCATTTAATAACTTTAAGTGCGAAGTGTTGTCTTTTTGCAAATAAACAAAGAATAATCTAAATACCTTAAGTCCCTCTTTCTGTAGGTCTTGAGCAAGGTCTCTGCAGAGTTCTCGACACAAGCTGTACTGGTCTTCTGCTGAGTTCATTTCACTGAATGTTCTAAGATAAAGATACAATCTTTTTTTCAGTATGCAGTCTAAAATCTCTTCAGTGGCTGCCTTCTAAAAGTATTTTTTGTACAGTTAAACAAAACTACATCAGCAGAAGGTCATATAGGTTTGAGTGTTTACTTCAAGGAAAAATGGACATTAATATGATTATACAGAAAGATTTGTTACACATTTATGTGTTTCAAAATGTTTGCAAAGCCCTTCAAATAATGAAATAATTTGGCTTTCAATTTTTCATGTGCTCTTTGAAAATGTATCAGATTTAAGGTCATTAATGCTTTAATATTTGTAAGAGAGAATTCTAACACCAACTGAATTTATGGAGGCAGCCAAGTTATTTGTATTTAATCTTGTTTGTACAGTGCTATGTAACATCAGAAGAAAGAAAGGATTAGAAAGTCAATATCAGAGCCAAGTATCAGAAATAAATAATGCAGATGCTAAGAAAAAGATGCCAGCTAGGGTAATTATGTCTAGCCACAGAGGAGGAAAAGCTATCTTTCTGCCAAAAACATTGCTAACTGCCTTTGCTAGAGCAAGGAAATTACAGTATTATTTTTGTTGTGCATCTGCTTTTTAGTAATAACATGAGAGGAAAAGCAACCTTCAGTTAGTAGTGGTTTTAAGAGAAGTGGGAAGCAAAACTTAAAGCCACCAGATGCTTTTAGAATGGTCTCACAGATCCATTGTTTCAAGCCAGGCCTTCTATTTATGAGTGTAAAGTCCCTATAGTTACATTGGATTTCACATCTCTGAGTTATAATTAGGTTTACCTGATCATATTGAAAAGTCATCCCCTATTATGATTCATGTTCCCCTAAGAATTTTTGCATGCTGCCAAAGTAATGGGGTGGATATTTTACTGGGGGTCCCATGCCATTATCCAAGGAGTAACTCGTGTTATCCTGGCAATGCTGCAGTGATTTACAGCATTGCAATGCTGCAGTAATTGGGAAGCTGTAAAAGTCCAAAGTTTGGAAGGGGCGGGACAGAGAGAATGTTTTTTCAGGCCCATCTCTTACTCCCATATAAACTAGTTTCACGATTACAGCAGCCCATTGACATCTCTGGTCTAAAATGGTTTCCCTTAGGGAAAAAAGAAGGAAGAAAAGCAGAATGGTACAATAGGCTACCCAGATTATCAGTCTGCCTGCAAACCAGCACAAGACTACAGCCATACATGTCTCAGCTCCGCTGGTACTAAACTTTACGGGGTTTACATAAGCTGCCCAGCTTTGAGATTTAACTATTAAGTCGCAAAAGGAATAATTTCTTTTTTTCTTTTCTAAAAAGAGACAACAAGTGAGGATAGGGATAATTATTGCGGTGCTCTACTGATTCTACCTGCAGTATTTCCTTTTTTAAAAATGAACTTTTGGAAATTACATACACCACCACCCTAAGGAACTCTACACTGGTAAAAACTTAAAAGTTAGGAAACATAACCAATTTTAGTTAACCATGCAAAATTACTGTCAGCTTTGCAAGTCTACCCTACGCTATACTTGCCACGCGTATCACTGCAGGCTACTAGACTGATGTTGACATTAAACTGGAACATATAAAAGAAACTTCAAGCCCTTATATATTTCCCCCCTATATCACAGCTTAAAGACCACTTTGATGTATTAACGGTATTAGGAGAATCAGATGATGAGAAAAGAGAACATGCAAACCGACAGAAGTAACTCCATAATATTCTGAACCCAAGGAAAATAAATAATTTAAGCTTGAATATGATTTAGTGAGCTTGTTGTATATGCAGTTTTCCAACACATAAATACACAATGAAATTATATGACTAAGAAAAGTATACACTACTTGTCACTAAGTAGGTTTAGTAATTAATGTAGCTTTTTCAATGTTGAAGAAGCGTACCTTTCAGTGCTCATACTTTTTCTTTCTCCATCCCTTTAAAAAGAAAGACAATTTATTACACTCACTTTACCTAGAACTGTTATCATTCCAATAAACTCCAAGACAATCAGTCATGCTTCAGTAACTACCAGCAGCCCCGTCTATAAAATCTGGATGTTAACTTTCTCTACACGTCTTGTACATCAAGTTTAAGTGAATGCAAAACAGATAATGTTTTTTTTTTAAAAACTTAAATTACTGTAGATGTAATAAAGACATAAATAAGCCACAGACGTCAATAAAATTTGTAAAAGGAACCCAAAACCCCAACAAAACTCCTCTCTCATATTGGAATGAGTCTTATTTAAAAGCAAAACTAACTACAAATCCTATGGTTTCTCATCTCACTGTAAGTGCACAGCACTGCTATTAAAATCCCGAACATGCTATGCATATTTGAATATTTGTTTATCTAAGGAATTAATTTTACTTTCTCACAAAATTATTGCCAATGTTAAAGGTGATGTGTTAGGGCTCTTTTTGTTGGTTGGTTGGTTTGTTAGCTTGTTCTTTCCCAGGAAGATCTATTACTACCAGACATGTAACAGGAATAATATGGAATAGGTCCTTCAGAAGTGCACAGAACACTTTGGAACTTCTAATGAAACTGAATCACTGTCATGCTGTTTTTAAATATAATTTCAGTAGTTTGGGAAGCATAGAAAAATATTTATGGAAGGAATATTTAAAAGAAAGCCAATCCTAAATTAAGACTTGTTTACACAAACAGCAAAATGCTGGGGTTTTTTAAGAACACGTGTTCCATGTTTATATCCAGGTTAGGTTTAGAAATGATACATATTATTGAAAGGACGAGTTCACTACTAAGACTTATTTCTCCTCTCTACACAGGAGGCTAAAAAGCCGTTAAAGTAGTATGAATCTTAAAGAAACAGATATGAAGGCTATAAAATCTTCAGTTCTACTCCAGCAAATTCACAAGTTGATATTGCAAATATGTACGTATACACAATAGAAGACACAGAAACTTCAGTCTCTTTCATTAGAAATATGCCAATTTACCACCAGAGAAAATCAGATAGCAATGCAATTTTTGTTACAATCAGATAAAAATAAAAAACAATGAATGTCTATTGTTTTTATAAAGAAAACAGGACTGAACACCTCTGCTTAGGAAAACTCATTTCTCTTTAGCTGTTTTAGTAATTATGAGGTTATTTTAAATGATACCAACTTGATTTCTTGATATACACTTGATGCACAACTTCTCTGACAGACTTTTTGGATTTCATATACTAGACATGGCTGTACAAACTTTTCCTTTTTAATATTCAGTTGTTGTGTGTATCTTAGCCATAAGTATAATAATAACAGGTATCAGAGACCTTTTGAAATACATTAAACAAGCCAAATTTTCATAATATTTGTTTGTCAATAAAACATTTCTAAAATGCACAGTATGTGAGATAAGGAAAAAAATTAGAAACATATAAACACAGGAGAAAAAAAACCCAAAACATACTTTTCCAAATGTGTTGAACCCAAACCAAGGGAAATATCCAAGAAATTACGCCAAGATGCTTCTGAAAAAAGCAGAGAAAGCAGTGCCCTCTGCTGGTAAAGTTCTGAGCAAGTCACAATTCCTAGGGCTTTTAACATCTTCTCGGTTACTTTGCCTATACCCGGCACCTGAAAAATAGTTAGTATCATTATAGAAACTATCATTATGGTAGATCCAATACCAAGAACAATTTAAACCAAACACAATTGGCCAGATTACCTAGAAAAGTATATTTCTTCAGTAGAAATTTTGCTTTTAGAACATAAGGAACATACAAGGTTACATGGTAAATATCATGGTATATCTTACCTTTCTAATGGGCAAGTCTTTCAGGAAGTCTAACACTGCTTGTCTCTCAGGAGCAATTCTGCACTGCCCATTAGGTTTATTACGATCACTGCACATTTTTGCTAACATTGTATTCGGTGCTATTCCTTAAAAACAAACAAACAAACAAACAAACAAACCCCCTATTTTTAAAAAATACAAGACAATTTAATTTCAACTGTCCAATATTTAAAAGCTGAAGAGTAGCCTAGACGTTTGGCAAAGACTAAACATATGAAAAAGAATGACTATAACTGATAATCAGATTTGTTACAATTCTGAAAAAAAAATTGTATTAGACATGTGAGAACATAAATACTTGTGGTATATTAAATATAATGGATGCACCAGATAAAGTGTACCTACTATTTTAAGACAGTCAGGGTAACACAACACGCGCTAATCAGTCATGAGAGGTTAAATACCAAGTGTTTAAAAATAACATCAGTTACATGATTGAATGACTTTATGATAGTGATTATAGTAAGACAAAAGGAAATGTTTACAATAGCACTTATAATGCATTCTAAATAAGGAGGAGATATTTTCTCCTTGTTTTTCAGCAAAAAGACTTAACTAATTTTGACAAAATGTACCAAATTATCTTGTGGGCTACCACTGCTACATAGTCTTTTTGAAACACACATTTATTTCACTGACACTTGTAGAGATGAGGATCTGCTCTTTTCTATCAAAGTAACTGTTTTTACAAATGAACTCTGCAATTGGTTTAGCAAGAAAAATAGAATTATTCTGCGCTACCCCCCCTGGAGGACTAAATTTTTATTCGCTTACTGATAAAATTATTTAAGAAGGTATACGTAATTCTATTTATTACTGATTATCAGTATTTTTCAATTAGCTTTCTAGCTATTTTTCGTTTCTGTGATTAAAACCCCTGATGTGCTTATAAAAGCTATGTCTGTTTTCTAAACACTAACTTATTCCTTAAGAAGACAAAATTTCAATAGAACAAAAATAATTTTGCTACCACTCATGAGATAACACACATGGGAGGTCGGTCTCATCTGGCTTCTTCCTACTACTGCTCCTTTAGGTTTGCTTACATTCGACATTTCTTTGGCCTTCTACATCTGCTTCATAAAGCTCATTACTCCCTGATGCCTCACTGACCTGGTTAGGAGAGCAGTTTGGACGGCATCAAACTAAGTGGCTAGGGGCATACAGTTCCTTTAGTGACCTAATCCAGATTATTATCAAAATAGTTGAGACTTACAGGTAGATTGCCTGAAGTCAAATGACATAAAACTTGAATAATCCATATTAAAAAGCTAGTGAATAGTTTGTTGACTTCCACACATATTTACTTCTCTGAGAACTAATTTTTTAATGAATTTTGATATTGCCTTAAGCAAGGAACAGTGGGGAGAACTGTTAGAAATAATTAACAATATGGATCTGATATTCAAACTAACAGCAATTTAGCAACCACTGACAGATTTCAGTATGACCACTATTTCACGAAAACAATTTACTTGAAACACTAAACCAACAACCACCAGTGCTAAGATTAACTCCTGAGTGCACTGGCCATTCTTCCACACCACTTATATTTCAAGAAGAAAGAAGCAAAAAAATGATGTAACTGTTTCTATGATTAAAAAACAAGAGTGTCTTTGATAGCTATATCACTTCTTGAAACACTTGAAAGTCATAGTCTTTGCAGATTTGCAAAGAGAGCAAATTACTTTGCGGCACAAGAATACTGTGGCAATGCTGATTTCTTAATTAATGCCCTCTAAGATTAGAGTAGGAGACATTCTGGAAATACAAAGCATTATTATTATTCATATGTGTCTGAATACCTGCACTAGCAGTCAGTTGAGTTTTCTGCTCAATTCTAAAGCGAATTTCCTTCACAACTTCCTCTGCAGAAGTTCCAAAGACAATTGATTGATCTCTTTGTTCAGGGTGGTTATCCATCAGAGGTGTATTTTCTTCAAACAGTACCGGTGAAGAAGAGTATCCATCTTCATTACATTTGGCAGACATGTTTATATCATCTTTCTCTATGTTAGGTAGAAACACAAACAATTAATCTGTCCATGTGTGTTCTATACGGATGGATCTCAGGGGAAAAAAGAGAGTTTGGAAGAAGGAGCAGGCAACTCAGGAGGACTACAAGTATGACATAAGCTTATCCAGGGAGTAAATTAGAAGGGCCAAAGCCCAACTAGACCTTAATCTGGCTACTGCCTCAAAAGGCAATAAAAATGTTTCTGAAATACAATAGCAACAAAAGGAAGGAAGGCTAAGGAGAATCTTTATCCTTTACTGGATGCAGGAGGAAATACAGTGGCAAAGGATGAGGAAAAGGCTGAGGAACTAATACCTCAGTATTTAGTAGTAAGACCGGTTGTTCTCTGAGTACCCAGCCCCCTGAGCTGGAAGATGGGGAGCAAATAATAGGCCTTCCCTATGGATTATTCCATAATCTAAGAGGAAATGGTAAGCAACCTGCTACTCCACTTAGACACAGAAGTCTATGTGGCTGGATGGGATCCACACAAAGGTACTCAGGGAGCTGGTGGAAGTACTCACCAAGCCACCTTCCACTAGTTATGAGCAGTCCTGGCTAAACAGAGAGGTACCACTTGACTCGAGGTTAGAAAATACAACACCCATCTACAAGATGGGCCAAAAGGAGGATCTGGGGAACTACAGGCCTGTCAGTCTGACCTTGATGCTGGGGAACATTACGGAGCAGACCATCCCGAGTGCCATCATGTGGCACATACATGTGATTGGGTGCGGTCAGCATGGGTGTATGAAAGGTTGGTCCTGCCTGACTAACCTGATCTCCTTCTATGACAAGGTGACCCTTCTAGTGGATGTTGTCTACCTAGACCTTAGGGAATCCTTTGACACCATTTTCCACAGCATTTTCCTGGAGAAGAGGCTGCTCATGGCTTGGAAATGTGTACACTTCATTGGGTAAAAAACTGGCTGGATGGCTTGGCCCCGAGTTGTGGTAAATGGAGTTAAATCCAGTTGGTGGCCAGTCACCAGTGGTGTTCCCCAGGGCTTGGTATTGGGGTCAGTTTTGTTTAGTATCTTTATCAATGATCTGGATGAGGGGATTGAGCGCACCCTCAGTAAATTTGCAGATGACACCAAGTTAGGTGGGAGTATTGATCTGCTTGAGGGTAGGAAGGCTCTACAGAGGGATCTTGACAGCCTGAATCAGTGGGCCGAAGACAATTGTATGAGGCTGAACAAGACCAAATGCCAGGTCCTGCACTTGGGTCACAACAACCCCCTGCAGCGCTACAGGCTGGGGGAAGAGTGGCTGGAAAGCTGCCTGGAAGAAAAGGACCTGGGGGTGTTGGTCAACAGCCAGCTGAATATGAGCCAGCAGTGTGCCCAGCATGGCCAAGAAGACATCCTGGCTTGTATGAGAAATAGCTGGCCAGCAGGAGTAGGGAAGTGCCTGTCCCCCTGCAGAGGCCACACCTTGAATACCGTGTTCAGTTTTGGGCCCCTCACTACAAGAAAGACACTGAGGTGCTGGTCCAAAGAACAGCAACAAAGCTGGTGGAGGGTCTAGAGCACAAGTGTTATGAAGAGTAGCTGAGGGAACTGGGGTTGTTTGGCCGGGAGAAAACGAGGCTGAAGGGAGACCTTATCGCTCTCTACAATTACCTGAAACGAGGTTGTAGTGAGGTAGGGGTCATTCTCTTCTCTCAGGTAACAAGTGATAGGATAAGAGGAAATGGCCTCAAGTTGCGCCAGGGGAGGTTTAGTTTGGGTATTAGAAAGAATTTCTTCACCAAAAGGGTTATTAAGCATTGGAGCAGGCTGCCCAGAGAACTGGTCGAGTCACCATCCCAAGAGGTATTTAAAAGATGTGTAGATGTGGTGCTTAGGGACATAGCTTAGTGGTGAACTTGGCAGTGTTAGGTTAAAAGTTGGACTCAATGACCTTAAGGGTCTTTTCCAACCTAAAGAATTCTATGATATTATTTACTGATTTCTTTCTGCAGTGTCTGAAGAGAGTGCATTAGCAGCTTCATTTTTTCTGTTTGAAAAAAATAAATCATTATTCAGCCAAAGTGATTGCATCGGTTTTTTGTTTCAAGAGAGGAAAGTCCGAACTGCTTTATTCTTAATGTGATTTAAGCTTGGCTGAGATTGGAAGAATTGGCTAGGACACTGGACGTAACTTCCAGAAAAGCAACAAGGTTTAATGGCCTGTTGCTGTAGCAGCAGAAAAGCATAAATATTTTGGCATTATTTTTGCTTCATGTCAAGTGAACGCCAGATGCTCCCTTTTTTGGTGGAAATAAAAATCTTTTGTAAAAGTTTTTCAATATTCTCCAAAGAAAATCAGGGATTTGGAATATCTGGTTCTAGAATCATCAGCCTGGGGAGCTTGTTTTTCACTGCAGTCATGGTAGAACAAGTAATGTCAGCAGCCCTTTGTCTACTACTAACTTTACTACTATGGTTTCACATTCTAAGTGCTTGCTTGTTTTTCTGAAGAACAAGGATGTCAGAAGTATGAAGAGGCACATGACTCCACATCAGTGATATTTATTTTGTAAAGACTATGCCAGTTTGTTTCTTTGTATTCCATTAATGCTTTTAGTAGTAGTGTATCCTTGATTATCCTCTTAATTGAATACTGATAATATAGATGTTCCGGTTTGTACATCAATCAACCATTTGTATAACTCCTCCTTTTTTATTACTCCCTATTGGGTATACAGTTGTGGATGTGGTTCCAACTCCATCTTCTACAGCCAAGTGAAATCCAGTCATTCTTAAGCATTACTGTAAGTCCTGCAGTGCTCATGACTTCATACATTTTTAATCTTGTAAAATAATCATGTAACCAGAGCTTACACATACTGTCTTTGCAGACAATTTCTCAAGTTTCTGATGTACAGGACCCACTACAGTATTTGAGGAAACAACTTTCCAAAATACAAATAACCTTTAAAACAGCAAGTTTATTTATTCTACAACTCCTTAACTCGTAAGATTATTACTATTTATTTGCAAAATTATCATGTTGAACTGCAAAGGAAAATATACACTTAAAACAATTAGGTTTAGTAAACCTAGTACCACTTTTCACACATTTTACTCAAGTTAAAAAAAAGTAAGTCTTCCAAGTCCAAATTATTAGCACCATACCTTTTATGCACAGGTGAATAGGAGAGGAAGTTAACCTGTAAACTAAGAAATCAGAGGTAGAGAGTATACAAGAAGACAAATTATGGAAGGACTTAAGCTGCACCCATTGGAAGCGCAGGCACTTATCTGAAGCTTGTATGTTATAAGTTATCTGAAGTTATAACATTTAGCTTACATATTATATGCATATGTGACCAGTAACACCTGCTCCCCACCCCAGGTCATGTGGTTAGCAAACTAATGCCATTTTATAAGGCAAACAGCCATTCTCTGGGACCCAGTAGGTCATGTATTTGTTTCCTTTCCCCTCATTATAAGGCGCTGAAGGTCCTGTGCGCCCAGTAGACAAAACAAACAGGTTTATGCTTCCCTGCCCTGCAGGCCTCAAGGTTCATGGGTGCCAGGCCAATTACTCCATTCCTTGCTGGCCTTGAAGGTCTCAGGCACCAAGCCAATGTGGGTTGATGACCCCTCCACAGAACAGGGAAAAACATAACAGGTCCCAGAGCACTGTCTGTAAAACCAAGCAGTTAAAATCCTAAGAGGACGTGACCCAAACTGCTGCCAGGCAGAGAGAATGTGACCCCCCGGATGGAAAAGGACACCTCCACCATCATCTGCTTCCTCCGAGGACTGAGGGAGTGACTCATATACTTTTAAGTGATTTTTGAGTCTTGATTGTGATTGTTACATTGATACAGCCAACCATGCATTAAGATTTGACCCAGTCTGCAGAGGGTCCAGATGACTAGAAATTATAAGTTTTAAGTTGTATTATAAATTCTGTAGTATGCTAGTTACATTGTACTTCATTGATTCTGCTTGTAGAAATCCTGTGCTAGTCTAATCATCAAGTCTGTACTATACTAATCATCAATTTCCTGTTAAGAAAACAAAGCTTTAAACTGTAACTATGATTTAGTGGCGTCACCATTCTGTCAATGATGCCTAAAAGAAACCATCTGTTCCCTTAGTGCCAGGAGACTGCATAAGAAGAGAGTAATTTGCTTACCTTTTTCTCTAGTGCTTTCTGTGTTAAAAAAGAATCTTCTCTTATCTTCAGGCCAGTTCAGTCTTTCCTCCAAGTGCTCTGTTATGTTCAGGTAGGCTTCATCTAGGCCCATAGGCATAAAATTGGGATCATATTCGGTCAGTATTTCTCTAACCTTGATAAACACATAGTGAAAGTTAAAAGCCTTGTTGCTGTAAGAGCAGATCTTGAACACAGAGTTATGAAGGGAACAAATGTACTCTGAAACTTCAAGATGACCAACCAATATTAAAGACATTTATAGAACAAACTATTCATTGATATTGGACAATTACAGTACTGCTTCTCACAAGTAGCAAGATATCAATAATAAGTGAGAACTCAACAGATTTTGAGCACTGTATTTTACTGCAGAGGTCATTGTGATCAGTGTGTAAGGATTCCACAGGCACTAGATTCACAGACACTGCAGTAACCATCTGAACAAAACTCTGGGGACCTGGGATCTCAGCAAAGCACATGAGCTGATGCATCTTTCTGTGCACTGTGTGTCAGACATAGAATCACAGAACATCATATATGCAAAGGTTTAAAAAAATACAAGACCACTCAAGTTTTAACTTATGTTCAAACTAAAGTCACAGACAATGTTTTAGAGCACTGGTTAATGCCACAGACAAAACTTCTTAGAAAAATCTTTAGTGATAAGTCCATCTTCCTAAAAGGCAACATAATAAATAGTATGACATAAGCTTATCCAGGGAGTAAATTAGAAGGGCCAAAGCCCAACTAGAACTTAATCTGGCTACTGCCTCAAAAGGCAATAAAAATGTTTCTGAAATACAATAGCAACAAAAGGAAGGAAGGCTAAGGAGAATCTTTATCCTTTACTGGATGCAGGAGGAAATACAGTGGCAAAGGATGAGGAAAAGGCTGAGGAACTAATACCTCAGTATTTAGTAGTAAGACCGGTTGTTCTCTGAGTACCCAGCCCCCTGAGCTGGAAGATGGGGAGCAAATAATAGGCCTTCCCTATGGATTATTCCATAATCTAAGAGGAAATGGTAAGCAACCTGCTACTCCACTTAGACACAGAAGTCTATGTGGCTGGATGGGATCCACACAAAGGTACTCAGGGAGCTGGTGGAAGTACTCACCAAGCCACCTTCCACTAGTTATGAGCAGTCCTGGCTAAACAGAGAGGTACCACTTGACTCGAGGTTAGAAAATACAACACCCATCTACAAGATGGGCCAAAAGGAGGATCTGGGGAACTACAGGCCTGTCAGTCTGACCTTGATGCTGGGGAACATTACGGAGCAGACCATCCCGAGTGCCATCATGTGGCACATACATGTGATTGGGTGCGGTCAGCATGGGTGTATGAAAGGTTGGTCCTGCCTGACTAACCTGATCTCCTTCTATGACAAGGTGACCCTTCTAGTGGATGTTGTCTACCTAGACCTTAGGGAATCCTTTGACACCATTTTCCACAGCATTTTCCTGGAGAAGAGGCTGCTCATGGCTTGGAAATGTGTACACTTCATTGGGTAAAAAACTGGCTGGATGGCTTGGCCCCGAGAACCTGATCTCCTTCTATGACAAGGTGACCCTTCTAGTGGATGTTGTCTACCTAGACCTTAGGGAATCCTTTGACACCATTTTCCACAGCATTTTCCTGGAGAAGAGGCTGCTCATGGCTTGGAAATGTGTACACTTCATTGGGTAAAAAACTGGCTGGATGGCTTGGCCCCGAGTTGTGGTAAATGGAGTTAAATCCAGTTGGTGGCCAGTCACCAGTGGTGTTCCCCAGGGCTTGGTATTGGGGTCAGTTTTGTTTAGTATCTTTATCAATGATCTGGATGAGGGGATTGAGCGCACCCTCAGTAAATTTGCAGATGACACCAAGTTAGGTGGGAGTATTGATCTGCTTGAGGGTAGGAAGGCTCTACAGAGGGATCTTGACAGCCTGAATCAGTGGGCCGAAGACAATTGTATGAGGCTGAACAAGACCAAATGCCAGGTCCTGCACTTGGGTCACAACAACCCCCTGCAGCGCTACAGGCTGGGGGAAGAGTGGCTGGAAAGCTGCCTGGAAGAAAAGGACCTGGGGGTGTTGGTCAACAGCCAGCTGAATATGAGCCAGCAGTGTGCCCAGCATGGCCAAGAAGACATCCTGGCTTGTATGAGAAATAGCTGGCCAGCAGGAGTAGGGAAGTGCCTGTCCCCCTGCAGAGGCCACACCTTGAATACCGTGTTCAGTTTTGGGCCCCTCACTACAAGAAAGACACTGAGGTGCTGGTCCAAAGAACAGCAACAAAGCTGGTGGAGGGTCTAGAGCACAAGTGTTATGAAGAGTAGCTGAGGGAACTGGGGTTGTTTGGCCGCCTCACTACAAGAAAGACACTGAGGTGCTGGTCCAAAGAACAGCAACAAAGCTGGTGGAGGGTCTAGAGCACAAGTGTTATGAAGAGTAGCTGAGGGAACTGGGGTTGTTTGGCCGGGAGAAAACGAGGCTGAAGGGAGACCTTATCGCTCTCTACAATTACCTGAAACGAGGTTGTAGTGAGGTAGGGGTCATTCTCTTCTCTCAGGTAACAAGTGATAGGATAAGAGGAAATGGCCTCAAGTTGCGCCAGGGGAGGTTTAGTTTGGGTATTAGAAAGAATTTCTTCACCAAAAGGGTTATTAAGCATTGGAGCAGGCTGCCCAGAGAACTGGTCGAGTCACCATCCCAAGAGGTATTTAAAAGATGTGTAGATGTGGTGCTTAGGGACATAGCTTAGTGGTGAACTTGGCAGTGTTAGGTTAAAAGTTGGACTCAATGACCTTAAGGGTCTTTTCCAACCTAAAGAATTCTATGATATTATTTACTGATTTCTTTCTGCAGTGTCTGAAGAGAGTGCATTAGCAGCTTCATTTTTTCTGTTTGAAAAAAATAAATCATTATTCAGCCAAAGTGATTGCATCGGTTTTTTGTTTCAAGAGAGGAAAGTCCGAACTGCTTTATTCTTAATGTGATTTAAGCTTGGCTGAGATTGGAAGAATTGGCTAGGACACTGGACGTAACTTCCAGAAAAGCAACAAGGTTTAATGGCCTGTTGCTGTAGCAGCAGAAAAGCATAAATATTTTGGCATTATTTTTGCTTCATGTCAAGTGAACGCCAGATGCTCCCTTTTTTGGTGGAAATAAAAATCTTTTGTAAAAGTTTTTCAATATTCTCCAAAGAAAATCAGGGATTTGGAATATCTGGTTCTAGAATCATCAGCCTGGGGAGCTTGTTTTTCACTGCAGTCATGGTAGAACAAGTAATGTCAGCAGCCCTTTGTCTACTACTAACTTTACTACTATGGTTTCACATTCTAAGTGCTTGCTTGTTTTTCTGAAGAACAAGGATGTCAGAAGTATGAAGAGGCACATGACTCCACATCAGTGATATTTATTTTGTAAAGACTATGCCAGTTTGTTTCTTTGTATTCCATTAATGCTTTTAGTAGTAGTGTATCCTTGATTATCCTCTTAATTGAATACTGATAATATAGATGTTCCGGTTTGTACATCAATCAACCATTTGTATAACTCCTCCTTTTTTATTACTCCCTATTGGGTATACAGTTGTGGATGTGGTTCCAACTCCATCTTCTACAGCCAAGTGAAATCCAGTCATTCTTAAGCATTACTGTAAGTCCTGCAGTGCTCATGACTTCATACATTTTTAATCTTGTAAAATAATCATGTAACCAGAGCTTACACATACTGTCTTTGCAGACAATTTCTCAAGTTTCTGATGTACAGGACCCACTACAGTATTTGAGGAAACAACTTTCCAAAATACAAATAACCTTTAAAACAGCAAGTTTATTTATTCTACAACTCCTTAACTCGTAAGATTATTACTATTTATTTGCAAAATTATCATGTTGAACTGCAAAGGAAAATATACACTTAAAACAATTAGGTTTAGTAAACCTAGTACCACTTTTCACACATTTTACTCAAGTTAAAAAAAAGTAAGTCTTCCAAGTCCAAATTATTAGCACCATACCTTTTATGCACAGGTGAATAGGAGAGGAAGTTAACCTGTAAACTAAGAAATCAGAGGTAGAGAGTATACAAGAAGACAAATTATGGAAGGACTTAAGCTGCACCCATTGGAAGCGCAGGCACTTATCTGAAGCTTGTATGTTATAAGTTATCTGAAGTTATAACATTTAGCTTACATATTATATGCATATGTGACCAGTAACACCTGCTCCCCACCCCAGGTCATGTGGTTAGCAAACTAATGCCATTTTATAAGGCAAACAGCCATTCTCTGGGACCCAGTAGGTCATGTATTTGTTTCCTTTCCCCTCATTATAAGGCGCTGAAGGTCCTGTGCGCCCAGTAGACAAAACAAACAGGTTTATGCTTCCCTGCCCTGCAGGCCTCAAGGTTCATGGGTGCCAGGCCAATTACTCCATTCCTTGCTGGCCTTGAAGGTCTCAGGCACCAAGCCAATGTGGGTTGATGACCCCTCCACAGAACAGGGAAAAACATAACAGGTCCCAGAGCACTGTCTGTAAAACCAAGCAGTTAAAATCCTAAGAGGACGTGACCCAAACTGCTGCCAGGCAGAGAGAATGTGACCCCCCGGATGGAAAAGGACACCTCCACCATCATCTGCTTCCTCCGAGGACTGAGGGAGTGACTCATATACTTTTAAGTGATTTTTGAGTCTTGATTGTGATTGTTACATTGATACAGCCAACCATGCATTAAGATTTGACCCAGTCTGCAGAGGGTCCAGATGACTAGAAATTATAAGTTTTAAGTTGTATTATAAATTCTGTAGTATGCTAGTTACATTGTACTTCATTGATTCTGCTTGTAGAAATCCTGTGCTAGTCTAATCATCAAGTCTGTACTATACTAATCATCAATTTCCTGTTAAGAAAACAAAGCTTTAAACTGTAACTATGATTTAGTGGCGTCACCATTCTGTCAATGATGCCTAAAAGAAACCATCTGTTCCCTTAGTGCCAGGAGACTGCATAAGAAGAGAGTAATTTGCTTACCTTTTTCTCTAGTGCTTTCTGTGTTAAAAAAGAATCTTCTCTTATCTTCAGGCCAGTTCAGTCTTTCCTCCAAGTGCTCTGTTATGTTCAGGTAGGCTTCATCTAGGCCCATAGGCATAAAATTGGGATCATATTCGGTCAGTATTTCTCTAACCTTGATAAACACATAGTGAAAGTTAAAAGCCTTGTTGCTGTAAGAGCAGATCTTGAACACAGAGTTATGAAGGGAACAAATGTACTCTGAAACTTCAAGATGACCAACCAATATTAAAGACATTTATAGAACAAACTATTCATTGATATTGGACAATTACAGTACTGCTTCTCACAAGTAGCAAGATATCAATAATAAGTGAGAACTCAACAGATTTTGAGCACTGTATTTTACTGCAGAGGTCATTGTGATCAGTGTGTAAGGATTCCACAGGCACTAGATTCACAGACACTGCAGTAACCATCTGAACAAAACTCTGGGGACCTGGGATCTCAGCAAAGCACATGAGCTGATGCATCTTTCTGTGCACTGTGTGTCAGACATAGAATCACAGAACATCATATATGCAAAGGTTTAAAAAAATACAAGACCACTCAAGTTTTAACTTATGTTCAAACTAAAGTCACAGACAATGTTTTAGAGCACTGGTTAATGCCACAGACAAAACTTCTTAGAAAAATCTTTAGTGATAAGTCCATCTTCCTAAAAGGCAACATAATAAATTGAATGGTCGAAATAAATTTTCTACCTTTTCTCCTCTTTTTTTACCCTTTTTATTTTGGATATCCTAAGTATTTCTCCTGGCACTAAGTAAAGTTACTACTGCTAAAGCAACATGTGATTTCTTTTCTCCCTATTTTTTTTTATTTCAAGTCCCTTCTTTTAAAACAAATTAATCTGCATTTAGAACTCACTAATGCTGTTGACTTCTCTCTCCAGTAATTACCATTTGAAATTCTGATTATGCATTGTGTGAATTTACTATCTCCATTTTTCCTATGTACTTGCAGCTTCCTAGTCATTAGATTATGCTCCATGGCTTTGAAATTTTAATAATAAGGCTCAAGCAGTATCACTAGCTGACTAAAGTTTTGAAAATCTCTATCAGCACCCCTACTGACTTCATTAAAATGGCAAGACGAATGTGATGTCTTTTCATCTCCTTGGTCAAAAGCACCAATGTTTTGTTTAATTTATGTTCAAAGCCACATCACTGAAGAGTTTAATGCTTAAACTACTACTTTTCATGTTATCTAGAACTGACGTATTGTTAGAGTCTAAAACCAAGTACAATGACTTTTGGTTAGAGAGCAGACTTACCTCTTTACTCACTTTGCCATATTTTTCAAAGTTTAATGGTACTATAGTTAGATGTGGACACAGCTTTTTAGCAATAAATCCAGGCATGGCTGCACGTACACCAAATCTCCTAGCATGGTAATTTGACGTAGACTTAGGAGAGAGTAAATAAGTTTAGTGTTCAGTAATCAAGCTTTTCTTCAAGTTTAGTATTTAATCACATATCTCCAAGCAGAAAAGACTGACAAGGCTAGGAGTTTATATTCATTCCCTCCCCCACACCGCACCTTTCAATCTGTTTGCATCCTTTAAACTGTCATGGGTACACTTTTTACTGAAAAATAAAATCCAGCTTACACAGTCTAGTCTAAGAACAGATGTTTACTGTTTTTGTTATTTTTTCCACACTTCTAGAAATTCTCTACATAATAGTATCATATTATGTTGTTATTGTATGGTATATTATGTTTTAGATTCACGTTATTGATTTCTAAATTAGCGTGACATTTGGCCTTACCAACATACTCATTGATCCCACTGCTATAGGCTTTTCCTTCAACTCTGGATTGTCTCTCATTTCCACAGCAGCATAGAAAGCATCCATGTCAATGTGTACAATCGTATTGCTAAGGTTACGGCTCTGTTCCAGTTCTATCACAAGTTTGTCCACCTGAACAGAATAAACCAACAACGTAAAATTGTATTGCTAGCAAAACTGCAAGGTGACCTTTAAAGAAAAGCCCACACATAGAAAGTGTGTTTCACTCCTAGAGTTGAAGACGTATTATCTACTAGTAGACTGTGAGCAGTACTCCTACTTCATCAGCTCCATGGTGTTGTGAGACATGAGACCGAGCACACAGACCTCTTCATGAAATACTTCAATCGTGCTTAATTTGCTTGCATTCTTTTACCAAACCACTTACAGATCATGTGCTTGTTTCCGAAATATTTTTCAACTATGAATGAGGAATGAACCGTGAATGTCATCAGAAAGCATGAGTGCACTGTTTGACAGGTGATTTTTAAGGTCTACTGGTTAAAGATGACTATGTTGGCAGTACCACACATCATTCTAGGTACATTCTAACCACACTAATGACTATCCTAACCTCTATTTACACAACAAAAGGTTGCTACTGCTAGAAAAAAACTCAACAAACAGGCATAATAGAGCTCAAGAAATACAAGCACTGAAAGGGAATTGGAGTTTCACTTTGCTTGAAAGCACAAGGACACGCGTGTGCATTCATGACATCAAGGTACCATTACAGAAATGCCGCAGGATTGATTGCAACGTGTTAGGGTCTTGGAAAGGAATGTTCATGTGCAATTTGCACAGTTACTTGAAGACTTTTTCTCTCTTTTCCCCCTCCACAGAGTTGTTTAATAAAAAACATTAGAACTTTATCCAAAAATCCATCTTTGGAGCTGAAGGCACTTGAACCAAGAAAGTATCTATGAATATTCTAGGTAAATTGCTGAGTAATGATTTACAAAGTCCTTTTTCTGTTTTGTTCCAAGTTGATTTGAGGGATGAAAGGCTAGAATGGGGCCTTAAAAAAGGCTACTCCATACAGAAGAGCACAGTATGCTCCCCGAGGCTGAGAAAACGGGTTTAGATGAATTAAAAGCACAAGGGGAAAGCCATCCAAACAAGAACCAAAACAAGAAGTGGGGAATTTACATTATTTTCATTCTAGTAATTCAGCAATAGTGCAAGTCACACTATAATCATGAAAAGTACCCTTATTTTAAACTATACTTTACAGATAATTTTCAGGTTATTCTCAAATTCAAATTGCTTAATTAATACTGTCAATTGCTCCTCTAGTTACATAACTTCTCTATTTCAATTGAACACAATTTTTACAAACTTCTTTTCACTTTTTCTCAGCACAGGAAGGACATAGACCTGTTGGAATGGGTCCAGAGGTGGGGCACTAAGCCCTACTCATAGGAGGGTTGGAGCACCTCTCCTATGAAGACAGGCTGAGGGAGTTGGGGTTGTTCAGGCTGGAGAAGAGAAGGCTCTGGGGAGACCTTAGAGCAGCCTTCAAATACCTAAAGGGGGCCTACAGGAAAGATGGGGAGGGACTATTTATCAAGGAGTGTAGTGGTAGGACAAGGGGTAATGGTTTTGAACTGAAAGCGGGAAGATTTAGATTAGATGGTAGGAAGAAATTCTTTCCTGTGAGAGTGGTGAGACACTGGAACAGGTTGCCCAGAGAAGCTGTGGATGCCCCATCCCTGGAGGCATTCAAGGCCAGGCTGGATGGGGCTTTGAGCAACCTGGTCTAGTGGGAGGTGTCCCTGCCCATGGCAGGGGAGTTGGAGCTCCACGATCTTTAAGGTTCCTTCCAATCCAAACCATTCTATGATTCTATGAAATGCAGTTCTAACATGATGCTTACTGATCAGATAATATATGCATCTAAAGGATGAAATAAAAGGACATTAAACTAATCACTAAACTAAATACAAAAAGGTAACTCTTCAGTAAAAGCAACAGATACAAGTAATATGCTAAAACAAAACACACCCAAACAGAGAATTCAGGGGACCTACAAGTGTTTCCTTAGTAAGATAGGGAAAGTCATGGAATAACACCTTAGAGGCAAGCCAGGTTGACAATTTTTTAAAAGCTGCTTCCAATTTTCCTTTAAACAAAAAAAGAGGTAGTAAGTTGTTCTTTTGTTTCTAAGCCAGATGAAAAAAACCAACCCTAAAACGTACAAATTGTAATAAAAAGTTTAATTTTCCTTAGAGTGACTTTTAGACAACTTAGAGTAACTTCTCTTTTTTTCTTGTCCATGACACAAAATACAAGTTTTCTGTCTTCTGTTATTTTGTCAAAGTAAGACAGAAAAGATTATGCAAAATCTCTTCTATATTTCTAAAAGCATCTGGCAAGGTGAAGAGATAATAAACAGTGATATTATTTTAAGACAATAGTAACTATTTACAGAATAAACATCTGGGATAAAATCCACATGTATAAAACCAGCAAACATTAACAGCTGGATACTTTAAGAAGTATTATTAACTACTGCTGAATTTCAAACAATTCCACCCTAGCTTGTTAGGATAATCTAACTCTGTTGCAGAAAATTTTCAAAAATTAAGAATTACATTATATTCTACAGTATATAATTTCCCTTAAAAGATTACAATGACATTGATTAGGAAAACTTCAAATTACCTTTCACGTTTAAAATTATTAATAAAAAAACAAAACACCAAAGAAATATCTGTATATGGAAATGGCAGTTTTGAGAAGATTCACAAGTACTTTTAATGGTTTTGAACTGAAAGCGGGAAGATTTAGATTAGATGGTAGGAAGAAATTCTTTCCTGTGAGAGTGGTGAGACACTGGAACAGGTTGCCCAGAGAAGCTGTGGATGCCCCATCCCTGGAGGCATTCAAGGCCAGGCTGGATGGGGCTTTGAGCAACCTGGTCTAGTGGGAGGTGTCCCTGCCCATGGCAGGGGAGTTGGAGCTCCACGATCTTTAAGGTTCCTTCCAATCCAAACCATTCTATGATTCTATGAAATGCAGTTCTAACATGATGCTTACTGATCAGATAATATATGCATCTAAAGGATGAAATAAAAGGACATTAAACTAATCACTAAACTAAATACAAAAAGGTAACTCTTCAGTAAAAGCAACAGATACAAGTAATATGCTAAAACAAAACACACCCAAACAGAGAATTCAGGGGACCTACAAGTGTTTCCTTAGTAAGATAGGGAAAGTCATGGAATAACACCTTAGAGGCAAGCCAGGTTGACAATTTTTTAAAAGCTGCTTCCAATTTTCCTTTAAACAAAAAAAGAGGTAGTAAGTTGTTCTTTTGTTTCTAAGCCAGATGAAAAAAACCAACCCTAAAACGTACAAATTGTAATAAAAAGTTTAATTTTCCTTAGAGTGACTTTTAGACAACTTAGAGTAACTTCTCTTTTTTTCTTGTCCATGACACAAAATACAAGTTTTCTGTCTTCTGTTATTTTGTCAAAGTAAGACAGAAAAGATTATGCAAAATCTCTTCTATATTTCTAAAAGCATCTGGCAAGGTGAAGAGATAATAAACAGTGATATTATTTTAAGACAATAGTAACTATTTACAGAATAAACATCTGGGATAAAATCCACATGTATAAAACCAGCAAACATTAACAGCTGGATACTTTAAGAAGTATTATTAACTACTGCTGAATTTCAAACAATTCCACCCTAGCTTGTTAGGATAATCTAACTCTGTTGCAGAAAATTTTCAAAAATTAAGAATTACATTATATTCTACAGTATATAATTTCCCTTAAAAGATTACAATGACATTGATTAGGAAAACTTCAAATTACCTTTCACGTTTAAAATTATTAATAAAAAAACAAAACACCAAAGAAATATCTGTATATGGAAATGGCAGTTTTGAGAAGATTCACAAGTACTTTCTAATCTCCAGTATTTCCAAAATCAATGGTGATAAGTACCCATCTGCAAAGAATGCCTTAGCAGAAGGCAAGTAGAAGTAACATCACAAATTCCTTGGCATAATCACACTCTCAAGATGAGAAACACAGCACTATGTTGCAGATTCTACATTTTGTTTATATTACTGTTTCCACCATGTCGCCAGGATATTGTCCAACAAATCCAGTGAGTGGATATCTTGTTTGTTTGTTTTTACATTACAGCACTCAGACCAACTGCCAGCTTATGAAGCTGTAGCTGAACTTCTAATCATCCTACAAACAAACCTTGATCTGCAGACAAGAACTTATAGCATTCATAGCAAGTAGATATATGGATACCTACAACTTACAAATTTTAGGAGAACAAATTCTCTCCTGTTATATCAGATGGTAGTATTAAAAAGAAGAGTTAAATAACTCACATGGACAACAACAGTAAAGAAGAAAACAAGATAATGAGAGCTGACTATATCAGTTTCTGAAGACCTAGAGAAGCTGATTAAACAATAGACAGCACTTATTAAGAAAACCAAATAGGACAAACAAGACTTGCAAAGTTAAAGGCAGAGATAATGGCCTGGGGAAGAGTAGCTGGAGGGTGACAGGAAAAAGGGGAGGTATTTATGATATCAGACACAGACAAAGACTGGCTGTGCCAAGAGACTGGAGACTTCAATGGGCACTTGGGGGCATAGGCGAGGACCGCTTTTGAAAGAGGGCTGATAGTAATCTGGGGATGTGGGACAAGAATAAGAAAATTCAGGATAGGATAAATTAAAAGAAAGAAGAGGAGAAAGCAAAAGGTTCAGAACCTGTGATGAAGAAATGAGGGCAACGACAATCATGGACTAGAGCTTATCTGCATATGGAATCAAAATCCAAGATTTTGAGATGTTTTTATCGCAGCAAAAATCTAAAAGTAGCCAGTAAAAAAGTGTGTGTGTTATCCCTCTCTAATGACAGTTCTCATGGAAGCTGACTTATCACTTACTGCACTGGAAATAAAAACGACTGCTATTTGAGCAAGTGGCATGAAGATTTCAAACATGGGGTTTGAAAGTCAGGGCCCAGTAAGACCCAGATTAAGGAATTTCTCTCCTTTTTTATAGAGAGCAATTTTCAAAGAAAACATCAAAAGAAAATAACATTATGTTGCAAAATCAAAGGCTCAAGTTCAGAAAAACATAGCACGAGGGTAGCCAAAGCAATTAAAATTTTTAGATTTCAGTATATGCACTATATATTCTTTAACTACATAGCCATTTACTAATTTTACCTGATCCATGTCACTCATGTAATTAATTTCATAAGAAAGACTGTTCTCTGTAAAGTGAAAAGTTCTGAGGTGAAGGAAGGATGGAAATGGAAGTATTTTTTCGTAATTAAATTACTTAAAAGCTACCCCATAAAACTAAAAAATACCCCAAACCTGAGAGACATAACTGATCCATGTTAAAGATCAAACTGAAAACAGTTGAGGCATATAGGTTTATAACAGACTTTTCAGAAGTACCCAGTAAATACAAGCTTTTCTAGGCACAAGTTTGAGACAACGGCATCTAATTTACAGAAGGGGTTTGCAGATCTGCAATGAACATAAAATGATTGTACACAGAAGCTTGGTACCTATAATCCTCACAATAGCATTCAAAATTAATGGATGTGTTTATTCTTCGTGTGCTTCACCTCCTCATCTACAAAAAAAAAATATTGCTCTACTTTGCCACAGTATTGGAAGAATAATTTAAGGAATTCACACTATGTGGTGTACAACATGAAAAAGCCTATGAGGAAGTCAGTAATTCTGCATTCAAAGCTGGCTTAGACTAGTGCACAACAAATAGAGCCCAGGGCCACCCATTGAACAATGAGGACAACAGTAAATATTGAATAATTGCCCACTCAGTGAACACTGTTTGCACTATGCACTGAATGAAGCAGGAATCCTGTTAGGGAAAAATAGTGAGTAATCATGTAATTAAAGACTGAATCACAGGACAAAGGAAAAAGGAAAGGAATTTATCTTCTAGAAGCAATTTTAATTCATTTGCACCTAAGAATGTTTAGTGTGCAACCTTGGTGCTGTTGTTTTCTTTTAACAGCCCTTCATACACTGTAATACTTCGGATGCGATTATCTATCATTAGCATTTGCGAAGAGAAATAGCCTCTTCATCTCTCTAGTTCGGGACACCTGTATTTCTTGTAACTGCTTGCCATGATGATTTTTTTATTATCATAAATAAGGAATGAATTATATCCAAAAGAATTGGCAACTGTGACCCTCCCCTCATGCCATTGCAGGCTACTGAACTCAAATATACATATATTATAGAAACAGAAAGAAAATCAATACTTATTAACAAGGCATTTAACGTAACTTTTATATAAACCATAATTATATCCCTTTAAATTGATCAGACTTAAAAGAACAGGAAGCACTGTCCTTCATTTTATTCATTTAGAGAACATTTCAGAGTGATTTTACACTCTATTCTTCTAGCAATTTTTATTAAGATTACATGATCAAAACATTGTGCACTTTTACCTGCATGACAAACATCAAAATGGTAGTTAACATTGTGAACACACCATTTACTCCAAAAAGTCTTTACAAGATTAGTACCTGCTGCTGTGCTTTCAAGAGCTGTTGTGTTGTAATTTTCTCTTTTAGCCGCATCATTTTTTCAATTCGTTGGTTAACTTGTTGATCTTTTTTAAGTTCATTTTCGTAAAATCTAGAACCCTGGAAGAAAAATTGCAAAAACACTAAGGTTTATATTTGGTTTTTCCTATAAACAACCACATTTGATCTTTAAATATAGAAAGCACAATAGCAGTTTCTAATACATACTTTGGATTTTCAGAGAAATGATACTCAAAAGAGATAACTGGTGCTTTACATCTCTCTCCTCAAATGACACAAAGGTATTTCTCCTTCTCAGATCCCCTATGCTCAGAGAAGTATAAGGAGCTATTTGGAGAACTTGCTGTGTTTATTCATTCTAACACTTCACAATAAAAAAATAACAAAAAAAAAAGTATGTAAAAGTCAAAATACTCTTTGTAATACCTCCAAGACAAGGAGTATAATACTGTAAAAAAATATTTAAGTATTTTTCCATTTTTTCATTTACTACACAGAAATAATGACATTGTATAAGTCAAATCCACTTATAATGTTGAGTATTTCATTGACCATTAAATGTTGAAGTACATTGCAGGATTAGAAGCTATTTGCAAGAGGATGATGAAAAGCAAATGGGTATAAAAACCCCTCTTGCTCTCAAGTATGTAATTGCTCGTTCAGGAAAAGGAATGAATAAAAGGAGATGTACTAAAAACATAAAATGACAACAGTCACGTAGAGAACATATAATGTGACTTCCCTTCATGACTCATAACAAAGAAAAGAAGGCATACAATGAAATAGAAAAGGGGAAAATTCAAACACAGGAAATAAAATATCTTTCTTGCAACATGTGCTTATTTTACAAGAGAAATAACATTTGAAGGAAGAGTCTTTTGTTGAACCACCTGGTAAGATCTGCTAAAGTGGACAAATTTCTAACTCAAAGCCTATGACTACCAAACTGTTGCTGAGACCAAGAATTCAGCCATAGTGAAATAAGAATCAGGCATTTATACAACAAGCAAAAATATTCACTCTTATAATAATGATAAAGAGGATAAACAGCAAGACTGTAACATGTCATGTTTCATTGCTTAGAAGAAATCTCTGATCAGAAGAAATTAGGGTGAGTTTTCTTTCAATACCAGACACACATTTCATCTTTTCTCCCCTCTGCAATCAAACACAACTTGTTGAGACTCATTGAAAGTAGTAAGTACCAAAATGTTAGTGTAGGAAGCAACACAGTACTTAAGATTGTTATTAAGCTGTGGATTTTTTTATGTCTCTTGCAGTTTTTAACAGCTGAAATGCTATAAAAATCTTGTTGTAATACAATTGTGGGTAGTGTTTCTAGGTATAATTTTGAAGACTAACGAAAAGCTTAAGAAAAAGAATCAGTACACCTTTTCAAATTTCTTGAGCTGTATCTGGTATTTATACTCTAACTTTTTTTGACAGAAATATATTCTAATACATAGATGCCTGTATATCAGCTTTGAAAGCCTGTTTTACGGTTCATTCTATTTCATACCAGAAACTGAAACTATAACTGTTCTGACAAAAAAAAGTTATCCAAATATCGTTATTAGGGATATGTCTGACAAAGCACTAAATTTTCAAGAGAGAGTGAACAGAGAAAGTGGAAGAAACATCTAATTGATAGGGGGCTTGACAACAGATAAAGTATCATCAAAGTGAAAGCGCAAGCAAAAAAACGTTTGCCAAATAAGAGCTGTTTGTAGTATGTTTTCTGCTTTCCCTGCAGTTTACCACAGAGCAATAGTAGTCAACACAGAATTCATGAGCAAAATTATCAAGCACAGAGGGCCATAGCGAAACCAAATGAAATACACAGTTGTGCAAGGAAAAGTAAGAAAACCCAGAGTTGCTCAAATAACTTCTATGTGAAGACTCTTCAATAACATATAAAAGGATTAATATTTCGATACTTTGTAGATTGGTGTGGTCCTTTGTGGATCTTCGGTATACAGTTGCACACTACTGGCAGCTCTCTTGAATACTGAGGAGACAGTCAAGATGACAAGGACTAAGCACAAAGAAATTCTACTGAAAGTCTTAGAAAAACCTGATTACATCACCAATAGAGGTGACCAATACAAGTAGATCTGCTTGGCTGATTAATGATGGGGTGGGCAAATGAATGGGAAAGCAGAACACAAAAGGTCTAAGGAAGCCAAAACCTTCACAATTACCTCTGGACCACGCTGTGATGTATATGTATTGCTTCAGGCATAAAGTAAACCTAGGGATGTCCTCAGTAGTATTCCTCTGTGTCCTTGTGGGTGAATCCAACACTACCCTACGGCACCCTAAGCTACAGTCCCTCCCCTTCCTCCCCACACATGCATTTGTCTTAGAAGATGCCCTCCATTTACATGTGAGAGATAAAACTTTGGGGGGAGGGAGGAAGAGGGCCTTAACACAGAATGGTAGGGGTTGGAATGGACCTTTGGAGATCATCTAGTCCAACCCCCAAGCCAAAGCAGGGTCACCTAGAGCAGGCTGGACAGGAACCCATCCAGTCTGGTTTTGAATATCTCCAGAGAAGGAGACTCCACAACCTCTCTGCGCAGCCTGTTCCAGTGCTCTGTCACTCTCAAATTCTCCATGTTCAGACAGATTTTTCTGTGTTCCAGTTTGTGTCCATTGCCCCTTGTCCTGTCACCAGGCACCACTGAGAAAAGTCTGGCTCCATCCTCTTGACACTCCCCCGTTAGATATTTATAAGCATTGATAAGATCCCCTCTCAGTCTTCTCCAGGCTAAAGAGACCCAGATCTCTCAGCATTTCCTCATAAGAGAGGAGCTCCAGTCCCTTGATCATCTTCATAGCCTTCCACCAGACTCCCTCCAGCCTTTCCTCATAAGGGAGATGCTCCAGGCCCCTAATCATCTTTGTAGCCCTTTGCTGTACTCTCTGCAGCAGTTTCCTGTCCTTCTTGAACTGGGGGGCCCAGAACTGGACACAGGACTCCAGATGTGGTCTCACCAGGGCAGAATAGAGAGGGAGAATGACCTCCCTCGATCTGCTGGCCATGCTCTTTTTAATACACCCCAATGACACTGGACAACATATAAAACACCAGAAAAAGAGTAATCAAACCAACCTTGGTAGCTTCCATGATGATTTTATTGATTTTCTCTTTATCCAAACCTTGCATTCCAGCTTTGTTATCATTGAGGCCCATTCTAAGGAGAAGTCCATCATTGCAAGAGCTGTTGCCAACTTTTTTCATGTCATCCATAGTACTTCTTGAAAACAAGTACCTCTTTTAAGACTTAATACCTGAAAAAAAAATTGAGATCATGAATTTGTTTCTCAGTTTTAGCTGAACAATATAAAAAATTATAGAATTCATTTGCTGTATTTATTGAACAAGTATTTTATACTTAGCCAGAAAACAACATACTTATCACAAATATGAAGACTTATATGCCTTTAAAGTAGCTGCCACACACCACATAAAGCCACCTGTAACTCTCAGTGTTTGGAGACAGTAAAACTTTACTTTTTTATTAACTTAAAAACATACTCTTTTAAAAGCTCCACTACAGAAATAATTGAGCACCATGAATGTCAGATAAAAGCTAGTAACTTACACATGTAAATGAGATTTATGCCTCTATGTTATCCTGTCATATCAAACAATACTGCCTTAAAATCAAAATACTGCTCACTGGTTTATTACATTAAACGAGAAGCAAATACATGATTTTTAAAATTGCAGACCACTTTTCATTTAGTCCTCATTCCTGCTTATGACAAGCCATAGACTCTTTCCCAGTAATTTCCAGCTCAAATTCAAAACTTGCTGTTAAAGCTCATCTTTTAGAAACAAATGGCTTCCATTAAAAGTTTTGAATAAAACCCTATTGTTTAATTCAGGGTAAAATTCACGCATTCTTTTTTTCCATTAATTTGTAGGGCCATGGTATCAGTATTCAACTAACAGAACTTACCAAGCCTTTACTACTCAATTACTGCCATCAGTAACTTCCTATACATGCAGGTACTTCTGATACATGAACTTCTGACACTTTCCCTTGTTGCTTATGAAAGTAAATAGCTGAATTGTTTGATAGGCTCTAATTTTATGGTGAATAGTCTAGTTATTAAATCACTCTTAAAAACTAAAGAAAGCAAATTTTACCCTCTGTAGCATGAACCTGTAGTCTCAATTTTGTCAGATTAAAACAAGCCGAATCCAAGTATGATACCAGTATAAATTGCTTAATATGTACTTATTACTGGAAAATCATACAGAAAGATTTTCTTCCTGCCTTAAGTTGCTGATTCATAAATGACTTCAGCCTTACTCTGTGTGTAGGAAGCACATTCACTCCTAAACTTCCCCTTCAAGCTGCTCACTGTGTCAGGAGCCCTTCCTGTTTGGAGGACCCACACCCTTTCAGGCACATACAGCAGCTCTATTAAACAACCACAAATTACACAAATCTGGAAGTGTAACATTTTTTCCTTAAATGCCGCTTTCCCGCCCCAGAACTTAAGTGAGCCTCATTAGCAACCAAACTGAAGAAGGTCATTATGCATTTTTGCATTTAGAGATTAATTTTTCCTATTAAAGAACCATATGGGTGACTTCTTAAAATAATTGTGGCAATGCTCATATTCTCCTGAAGTTCTTCTCCTGAAGCATACTAGCCAACTAAGTCAGATATTAAAGAAAGCCACCTTAAAAAAAAAAAAGTTCTGGCAAAAATATCCCAATTTTAATCATATTCTATTAATCTAAATTATTATTTATGATGTCTTCCAAAGATGCAAGATCAGGTAAGTAACACTGTACTTATCTCCATCCTGTATTTCAAAGAACAGAAGGTGACGTAGAGACCAGACCTCTTCTCTTGACCCTTTACTAGTACTTCAGCTACTATAATGGCAACTAGGAATGGGAGTGGCTTCATAGCTGTTATGTATCTATCAAATAAAAGACCACAGTGTCAAACATTTTCATAAATTTTTCACTTACAAGGGACAATCTCTTACAGTTAACATACACATTTACCAGAACAGGTTTGCTGGACTTCAAAGGAAAAAGCACTCCATCCAACACAACATTCCAGGTGTCATCTCAAGCTTATAAGCACTCCCATATCAATTAGCTCCACAATAATTCCATTGTTACTGGCTATCTCTGGTAAGTAACGGGCACAATTCCCAGTAAATACTTTCCTCAAGGTAAATGACGCTCCACTATTCCCCCTGCTTCTTTTATCACTCTTTCCTTCCAAGCAGCTGGAATGAACACAGATTGCTTGCATTTCCTATTCTAGTTGTTGCAGTATTTTTTTGCCGTTCCATATTTTTGAAAGTGTCTTTATCCCCAGCATAGACAAATCTTTTCCCCTCCTCATTTAGATCACTCTTAAAGGCTCATTTTTATAGCAGAGGCTTTAAGCATTAATTGATGTAAGGCAAAAGCCTTCTCTACCACACTGTTATATATCCAGTGAGAAACAAATTACCATGATGACACCAAGTCTCATAAATGGTGGTCTCCTGATGTGTTCTATCTTTTCAGCTTTTTGTGTGGAACAAAATAGATTGCTAGTACCAGCTGATAAAGAGTATAAATATCAAATACCTTGGCTGGAATTAAGAAGACAAAATTAATTTGAGGACGTGACATTACTTCTCCACCACAGCTTAAAGGTATACAGAAGGCAAAACATGAATAACAACTGACACGATTTTCAGCTGCCTAACATGAACAGAACCTGAAGACTATCTTGGTTTCAGATCAACAGGCTTGAGAAAAAAATATGTAAAATATTTAGCATACTGAAATGAATCACAAAAAGCTACAATAACGCAACAGATATAGCCCTGTGGATCATCTGCCACAGACAAAATGGAAATATTTAAAAGAAATGCAGGAGAAGTACAGTTTGAAACACTATGCAAAACAACATGTCAGTGTAGAAAGCGGTAAGGACAAGTAGTAACTGTTTTAATGGAAAATTGCCTAGAGAAAACATTTAGCTTGCGGTGACACAATCTTACAAAATTTTTGCTAAAACAACTTAGAAAAAAGGTTTAGAGTCTAATGAAACACTAACTCAAACACTCTAGGCAGAGTGACATATTTTTGGCATGCTGTCACCTCAAGGAGCTGCTGCAAGACTGAGCCGTTTCCTCTAACAAAACATGCTAAATTTCTCTCAGCATCTTACTGAGTAAGTAGGGTGTGAAATCAGAGAAGTCTGTGAAGGCAGTCTACAATTAAATACTACCCCATTATTCCTGTGATTTTGGAACGGGGGGAACGGAGCAGGAGAATCATCTATAAGTGGAGGAGGTACCTTTCCAATTACTACTTGAAGAACTTTTAAAGGTCATGAGGAAGACTTCAGTAAAGGATACCAACATTATCGCAAAATGAAAAAGTGGAGAGGAACCACACAATAGCATTACTGTTTAGGAAGCTTCATTAGTAACCTAGGAAGCTTACAAGTGGAAAAAGATGACCAATAAAACCCCAATCAAACCCGTCTACAAGCAGGCAAAGAAACTCAACTGAACCAATCAGACAGAGTTATATATTATACGAAAACATCAAGACACTGAAACTGCAGTAAAATCAGAGCAACAATTTAATTTCAAGTGCCTCTACTTTTATTCAAAATTAGGACATTTTTGGATGGTTGACTGAACTAGCCTGAAGGAAATGGTTTGCATTTGATCCTGTGTCACTCCTCCAGCCTGTCTTCAGCAAAAATCCTCCAACTGTGGGAACTGAAACCTTGCATGTTGTGTGAAAACTTAGATGCTTTCATATTATTATTTTCATGTAATAAAATAATACATAGAAAGGTAAAAAATATGTATAAGAATATTCAGTTCAGTGGACACAGTGTTATTATGCAGGTTATTAACACTTGCAAAGTATGTTAACAGTTTGCCTTTTATAAATAGTGTTAACAACTTTTTGCAAAGAAATATTAGGACTAGAAAATGACACCAGTATGGAAAAGCTTGAAAAATAATTTATTTTTGTTTATAATAGTATTTATATATAAAATTTATAAAATATAATATATATTATATCAAATAATATATATAATTTATAGTAATAATAATTTATTTATATTATACATAGTGAATTATTATTTGATGCATGTAAAATTGTGTACTAGTCTTCATAAAGGAAATCAAATTCTGACATCTTTGCTACTACAGAGGCCCAAGCCAATAGCCAGATGCAAAGAAGTTACTAACCAACTACTAACAAAGAAGTATACAACTACCTACTTCCCCCAGAGCTCAAAAGCTAAATGGTGGGAATCGTGTTACAGATGTAAAGGACCACCTTTTTACCACCCAATCGCCCCCCTAAGTCTCCACAGTGTGTAAAAAAATACCGATGTTGCAGATAGCAACACAATTATTAAAGTCTTTTCTGTATGTTTTTTAATTTTTATTTTGAGGATGGCTAAGACAAGGAACTAAATTAATTTCTTTGATTTCTGTAAAACTCATAAATGCCTCCAATAACATTTCATCAAAATCTGACACCTCATTTATTGTATTATGAGCCAAAAAAAACCTTCCTTTTTTCCCTTGATTAAAATGTTTTTAGGGATTCCTTTATTTAAACCCTTCTATTCTTCCTTCAGCAAGAACCAAACAAAACGGTAACAGCTAACTTAATGAACAAATGTAGAGAATGGATGATAGCTTCAGGAATCCTGTCATTACACAGGCTGCATCAGAAGAATATCAGTATTATCCTTAATTTCAATGACAAGACCAAGATGTTAATAGGAGTTCTATAAAAGCACTGAAAGCACAATAGACAATTAACAAAGATAGGACTGACTTCATCCAGTTTTTGACCACAAAAGATCATTTCTCAGGCTTCTGGCTAAAATGAAACGTGGTGTAGTATGGATCACTCTACGTTCAAAAGATAAACGCCTCAAAGTTAATATTATACCAAAAACACCAGAGAAGAAAAAGACAGAAAAAACTTCCTTTCAAATATCAATGTATATACACATGATCCCTGGTCTTTTATTTTTCTTATGCAAACTTTACAAATGACCCACTATCATATGCTACTAAAGTTTGGAGCACTCAGTGCAAGTGTGGGATGGAAAAATTTCTTCCGTAAACAATTATTAAAATAATTGCATCCATGTAGAAGATGGTTATGAATAATATGAAACTCCTAGAACACTTCATAAATGTTTGTAAGATCATCAGAAGTCAAATATGAAATACCCAGTTTTAATACATCTTCAGTAAAAGGGGGTTTAGTAGCTTAAGACTCTGAAAGAGGCAATTTCAGTTACTTCAAAAAATACACTTGTCATAAAACTTTGCTGGGCCACCACCTCACATAATACACACTTAAGCCAACAAAAAACCTTATAAGCCAGGACGAGGAACATGAACAAAAACAAGCAAGCTCGATAAGTGTGTTCCCCAAATGAGAATACCACAAAAAAGTCACTAATAACCATTCTTTACAGTCCCTGTCTTTTGTACTGAGATGGAATTAAGCTAAGTGTTGTAAGCAGCTTCCTCTACCAAACAGCATAAACTAATGAGCAGCTACCATTCTAGACAGACAGCTACTATTCTCAGACAGGAAAACTCGTGTTCACCTATATATAAACTGAAAGTTTTCACAAAAATGTAAAGTACAAAATATACTCCAAAGAAGTCACATAGAAAGTTATATACATACTGAATCAAAAGATAGGAGAGCAAATCCTTTTTTTTAAAACTGCAAATTTCTAAACAGAAAAACCTGAAAAACTAAACCAAACCAACCAAACAAAAAAAAATTAGTGAAAAATGTTTTGACAAGAGATGTGGAAAGCTGTTAAACTCCACCGTTAGTGAATGGGGGTTCTCTTTGGCAGAAACAAAAATCACTTATAGCAAAGACTACGCAAGCAAGCATGAAATATTTTCTCTATCCACTTCATTACTTTTTGCCAAGCATTGAAGAGTACTTGAAGAATAAAGAATTGAAAAGTGAATGCAGAACAAACAAGCCAAGCAGACTGATTCAAGAATTACCTTCAGTCCCAATCTTTCAAATGTCTCCCTTGCACTGCAAATTATTACAACTGGAAACCACATCACAGGCCAGCTTGAAACAAAGACTGGGACAATACTATAAGTAATAAATAAAAGAGACTATATGAGACCTTCCCAGTAGGACCAGAACTCATCTAAAGCAACATTTTTAAAGGACACCACTTTGGTTTTACTCCAATTGCTAATTAAGATTGAACCGGTGGACATGTAGCTACACTTCTTATTCCGCTCCCTGCACAGAAGTATCTTCACCGAGGCTGTTTGTGTAACTGAATCTCCATTGTTAAAGAACCCACCTAACCCACCTTGGTATAGAAACTCACGTACCAATTGTCAGGCCCTTTCAACAAAGGGTTTCCCACAAACGCATTGCTTTACTTCTTGAATTTCTAAGACAAGAACAAACATACATTCAACAAACTAGGAAAATTCAGCCTCGCCAAAATATTTTCAATATTTCTGATATTTAAAAGGTTACACTACAAACTCCAGTAGTGCATTTTATTTCATACTACTTCCTTTACCCAATACTTGACTAAGGATTTTATCCTCAAACAGTAACATTACACAACATACTTTCCAACAAGAAGTGCACCTGTCTTTTCCGAGTACTGACTTGGCAAGGAAACATTCTGGCTGATGAGATCAAATTTAGCAAACTCTTTAACTCTTGTTTCCTTGTAAAAACATGTTCCTTCCATAATGATTTAAGTATCAGCTTCTAAAGGCTCCTTCTCAGCAGGATAAACCCCCAACAAACAAAGACATGTGCAAGCAAGCACATCAGACTGTCCTTCTGAACTATCCGCTCAATTCTTTCCAGCCACAGGGGGTTTGCTATTTACTAGAGCCCTGGTTTCCGAATAGCTCCAAGAAGAAGACTCCTGTCAGTTTTAATCCTGTAGTGATTTACAAGAAAAGAACTGACAGAAAGAACTACACAACTGTGTTATTAGCATTTAATACACACAGTGTTAACCACCTAGGTTCCTTACTAGTGCATTCAAAACTGCTACTATTTCACTATTCTCTCTCTCTCAATACATAATAAAATCAAATTCCTTAGAAAACAGAACCTTTTAAGAAAGATGTGTTTTTACAAGTGTAATAAACCAAAGTACATGATAAATTAATACTGAACAAAAAACCAGGCCAGGGTTCACAGAAAACTCCAAGTGCCCAAGCTGACACAGCTGAATAGGACTATTTTTCAAGAAGCAGCTGACTCAGCATTTTACAAAATATAGATCACATACAAGCACCTAGAATTAGCCTTCAAAAAACCAAAGCCCTAGAATTATGTCTTTCATGAACTCACTGTCTTTAAGACATAATAAATTACAGACTATTCAATCCTTTTAAAAAGTAAATAATTCACACTGCAAAGTAAACAGGTAACAGAGACTGCTTCTGACAATGCTCAAAATTAAATGTCAAAAGATGTATTTTATGCCATTCATCAAACTGTTTGAATAATTCTTTGCTTATATGAAGAGTGATGGCAGTGAAACAAGTGGAATTCCCTATTAATTTTCTGCAGGCAAGATGCAGTACAATTCTGTTGTAAAACCTGCTTTCAACTTCTCTGTCTAAAAAAGCTCATGTCTTTAAAACATCAGTTTATTAAAGGGCAAAGAACTGTGGTATCTTCTTCTGTCTCTATTCAGAATTTTACAAAACCTTTTAAATGGGAAGATTTATCTCAAGACTCTAACCTAGTACTTCTAGATTACTGAAAACAAATGTTTAAGCAGTTTAATCCATAAGAAAATAATGAAAAAACTGAACTACTATTAAAAACATTCATCAGTAAAAATTACACCAGAATGGTGTAGTTATCTGCAACCTCATTTCTACAGATATGTGTTTACTGCCAATACATTCATAAGTAGCAGTAATTTTCTATTTGTTTTACTTAGAAGAAAAAGCCTAATACAGTGATTCACCGAGACCACAATTGTTTTAGAAAAAAAGCCTGAATCATTTATATCTCAAAGCCTATACTAGTAGGCAATATGCTGTGGCATAAACAAAGCTCCTTCAAGAATCCTCTTAAGAAAAATAGTCTTAAATTTAAGAGCAAACATAACCATGAGCATGAACATACATGAAAATGTTTATACACTAGTGGTGAATGTATTTTAATAACATACAACCAACATGCTAAAACAGAAGGTACAACAGTGGAAATAGGAGATATAAAAAGGGAGAAGAGAAATATTCAGTATTTATAAAGTTACCCATTTTACGATGCTTATTAGTGACATCTTTAGAAGCAAAACTCAATAAACCATTTCTGTATTGCAACTAGTATATAAGCAGTAAAGAACGAACTAGTATATAAGCAGTAAAGAAGTATCTGTCCCACCATTCTAACAAAGGTGACAACTATTTCCAGTTAAAACAGTACTTTGTAAACTTCTTGTGATCTTCAAGACATTAGAACGGTACAAGGTTAAATAATGACTGGGGCTTGTGATGAAAAGAACAAACCCAGCAATGAAGCCCAAAATAAAGGTCCAGTGGAAAAGGCATAGAAGTAGGTAGAGAGGATTGAGTGGTCTATATCAGCATATCAGTTTGATGATCTCCATTTCCCAGACTTTGGTTTGCACCCCAGATTGGTTTTATAGCAGGCAAACCAGATTCTTCTCAAACTAAACTAAACTAGAAGACCGTGCTTTCAGAGCACACCTGATGCATTATAATTGCTAATGGAGGTGCCCTCCATGGGACCAGACTAGTGCAAGTCCAAAGACACACCTCTTAAAGCATGTATAAGATGAATTTAAGGTCCTCTGCACCAAATCATTCCTTTACAAATCTACTTGCACTGCACTGTATTCTTGCTAATGTAGACATGACCCGTTCTCATTAAGAGTAATAGACAGCAAGTTACATATGAAAAGATGGTCAGAACATTAGAAAGAAGAGTTAATTTACATCAGGTACTCATAGTCCCAGTACACCTTTTGGAAGACCATAAGCTGGTGATGCTATGCAAAAATAAGGAGGATGTGGCAGATGTAAAAAAACCTATGAGCACAGACAAAGCATTATATGAAAAGTTGAAAAGACAAACGTTTTAGCACACAGTATTTATTAATTTATGGTTTGGTTATAAAATATTAGCTAGAATTAACAATTTAACAAATATTCTAATTAGGACAAATATGTTTGTTAAACAACCTGAAAGACTATCTACCCATAGCATTTTTATTTTTTAACACCTGTTTGAGTCAGTCTATAGTCTGGAGAGGAAAAAAAAATTATAAAAAAAAGTTACTTCTGGAACTAAGTGAGTAGTCCTAGACTGAAAGCCTAGTGCATAGCTAGATAGTGCACATCACTGCGAAAAGGATTTGCTCAGACATGTCTCTTCATTTCCTGCTCTAGATCAGGATAGAGAAAGAAGTTCATTCAGAGTTTAATGGGGAAAACATGGCTGACTTTACAGGTGATATCACTTAATCAATGTGCTGCAATGTAGAATTATAAATTATTCTCATACAAGTCAATATATACAAAATTCAGCCACTCTGCTTGCTTAACAGATGCAGTACGTTGCAACAGGCTCTAAGAAAAAAATATCTTGCTTGGTTTCTTTCCAAACAGCTGGTGAATCAAAGAACAGTTTCTCAACAATGTTTCATATATTACAGAATTGTCTAAAATAGCACCCACAGTACACTCATATAAAATTTTTTCTGTGCATTCCAGTGATTACACAAATATTAAGATGTCTGTGACTGCTCTTTATTTCTAATTCTTTAGGACAATGGTGCTGCTTTACCAGTCACTCTCAGAGCTGCATTCATTGTAAATATATTTATACCAGAGTCTTTCAGCTGGTACTAATATTATTTAACTTTTAGCTGTTGCGTATATAGAGAATGCATATAAAAAACTATGTCCATGTTAAAATCTCTTTAAAAAAAACAACAACAACCCACCCTCAATGGAAACTTTCAAGCAACATAACATGGAAAAATTACACAACGATTTTTCCTAAGTAGGAAGTCAGACAAAATATAATTGTACAGCATTGCTCTTGCGATATAACCAGAAGTGCCTGTTCCGAAACTGAAGTTTCCTCAACTAACGCTATTTAACACACTTTTTGGTTTTTTTCACAAGGAATCACGAGAAGGGAGATGAGTCAGCACAAGTCTTATGTCCTTCCTCACCCACTACATCTGTTCATGAACTGTGAAGTGACACGTTCAACTGCCTTTTTTTTTTTTTTTCCTTCTTTTTCTCCCCTTCCTACAAATCTCTCTCCACCCCTAAATACCGGCAAAGACACACAGCTCAGACGGAAGTCTTAGGGGAAAAAAAAAAAAAGAAAAAAAAAGATCGTTTCTCTTCCCTAAAGGGTGAAAACATTAGACAAATAGAAGCCGGGACATCGCTACCTCGCAGCCGAGGCAGACTGCTGACCGCCGCTGCCCGCTCCGCTCCTCACACACGCCCTCGGGCACAGCCGGTGAAGCAGAAGGAAAGCTCCCGGCAAGGAGGGGGCTACCGAGCCCGCCCGCCGCCGCCCTCCGCGGCTACCTGCCAGGCCGCGCCGAGCCCCGCTGAGCCGCCGCCCGTCCGCGGCCTCTTGGCCCCAGCGAGTGGCGCCGGTGCCCGCCAGCCCTGCGCGGGGCAGGGATCCGCTACCTGCGGTGGGGTAGCCCGCCCTCCCCTCCCCCCCGGGAACCGGCAGCACCTCCCGCCCCTTCCTGCGGCCACCATTTTTGTTAAGGGAACGGTTTGGCGCCCACACTCCGAGTGCCGCCGCTTTGAGGCGGGGAAGAAGAGGCCACGTCTCTCAGGCTAGAAAGCCAGCGGAGCCGGCGGGACGCTTCGCGTCACCAAAGAGCCCCCACCCCCCACAAAATAAATAAAGAAAGAAAGAAAGAAAGCAAGCAAACATCGCCCCGAGCAGCGCCGCCGCCCTCGCCCGGGGGCAGCGGAGTTCCCCACCTCACAGTGGGCACGGAAGCGACACACACCGGTAACGCCACAGAAACGAGGGAACCAAGATGGCAGCCACCCGCCGGCGGACTACACCTCCCAGCAGCCCGCGCAGGGCCGGCGAGCGGCGGACACTACCTTTCCCGAGAGCCAACGGTGGCCGGGCTCCCCGCTGCGCAGGGCCGGGAGTAGCGGAAAGACTACAACTCCCGCCAGGCGCCGCTGCGGCCAGCGGGGCTGGGAGGGAGGGCGGGCGGGGGGCGGAGCGGGTAAATAGTGGCACCGCGCACCCGCTTCGCGTAAGATGGCGGCGGCCGGAGCGGCGGAGCTGTGAGCGGGGTGCGCGGCAGGCGGACGCGCGCTCGCCCCTCCTTCTCCTTCGCCGCCACCACCTCTGTGTTGCGGCTCTTGCCGCGGGCCGTGGAGCTGCGGTGAAGGGGAAGCCCGAGCCTGCGCGTCTCGGCGCCGGCCGGTCTTTGACAGAGGCGGGCGGCGCTGGTGGCAGCCGCGGGCGCGGAGCGGTGCCGCCTCAGGTGGAGCCCGCCGCTCCCGTCCCTTCGGCAGGAGGAGGCTGCGGCTGCTGTGGGTGGCGACCGCTTCGGCTTTTCCCTGCTCGGCGGTGGCTGCGGCTCCAAGGGTCTCCATGTCGGACAACCAGAGCTGGAATTCCTCCGGCTCCGAGGAGGACCCCGAGACTGAGCTCGGGCTGCCTGTTGAGCTCTGCGGGGTGCTCAGCAAGGTAAGCCTCCTCCCCGCAGCCCTCGGCCTCTCGCTTCCCCTCTCCGTGCTCTGGCGCCTCCCAGCTTCGCGGCTGTCAGCCCCGTCCCCCCTCTCCTGCCCGCTCCGGAGGATCAGGCCGAGGAGCCGGTGGAGGGGCCTGACGCGGGGAGGGGGGGCCGGGAGGCTCCACGGGAGGCGCTGGCACGGCCGGGGCAGCCGCCACCTGACGGCGGGGAGCCTGCCAGCCAGCCGCCGCCAGTCGCCCGCGCCCCCTCCTCCCTCAGCCGCCGGCACCGGCACATCCCCGCCGCCGGGCCCCCCCCCCCCCCCCGGCATGCTGCTGCCCCCTCTGCCGGCCCCGGCCCGCAACCTGAGGCTGCCGGTCCCACAGGCTCATCCGCAGGCACCCCCTCCCGCTGGGCCGCCCCTCCCAAG
>NW_015094508.1:3458359-3512673 GCF_001431845.1 Calidris pugnax | reverse complement strand
GCCCGCTGGCTGCCCGGCCTGAGGTTGCGGAGAGCCGGGCCCGGGAGGCGGCGGCGGCCGGGTGCGCCCGGGGAGGGCGTCTCCTCCGCGCCTCAGGCTCCTGGCCGCGGCCGCGGCACCCCGCTGGCCCCCCAGGAGCTCTTGAAGGCTGGCACGGCCCGCAGTGCCCCCCCAGGAGCGGGCACCGGCACGGGAGAGGCGCAGGCTTCGGTCCGAGTACCGAAACTGGGCACTGAAATACTCCTGCAGCGAAGAGATTGGGGAGGAGCAGAAGGAAAATGGCACTAAAGCTCGTTTCCCTATTTAAAAATAAACATATTTTTTTTCTTTTTTATCACTGGAAATGAGATGACTTGCAAGTAGGTGTGGGATGATACTGGGGAATTTTATTTCTAGGAGTACTTTAAAGTTGAATATTGAATTGCTAAGTTTGGACGCAGATTTTTTTTTTGTTATTATTACAGAAAGTGCCTTCAGAGTGGTGTTGAAACATCTTTAGAATTAAGACACTGTGTAACACTGTGTTTTGGATTTTCTTCCTGTCCCCCACGATAAGGCTGAACACAAGGCAGCGTAGGAGGCACAGGTCACAGGATACAGAGATCATAAATTGGCCCTGGATGCTGAGAAAACAGGCATAATGGGTCCAGGACTCTGCTAGAGACTTGGTGAACTCTTTCCAGCCTGAAGATGTTTCTAACCCCAAAGATGAGAGGATCGGTTAGGAGAAAAGAAGGGTCTTGGCTTTCATTTGTAAGATTTTTTGCTCCTGATAGTGTATGGGAGAGGGAGAGGGTGAGATGAATGGGAGATGTTACAGCATTTAAAGTGCAAGGTTTTAGTTTAGTGTACTTTTATTGTTTGGGTTTTTTTCATTGCAAAGTTTTCCGTTGTTTAGATGCCTCTATCACTAGAAACATTAGTGTTTGTGGGATATAATTGATTTTTATGTTGGCAAATTAAATACTTCATTAAGTCCAGGTACTGTTTCTTACTGGCATAGCATGTGAAGCCATGGCTTCTGCCATTCTCTGACTTAGGTATGTGCAAACTTTTTATTTTTCTGGATGATTATGCTGAGTGTAGCTGACTCTGCCTTTCCTGTGAGAACACGGTATGTAAACCGAATAGTCAAGTATGGTGAAACCTGTTGCAGTGAATATGCTTGAGGGATAAGTTTACCTTTTGTTAGTTGATGCCTTGGTAATACTTGAGACAAATGAACTGGTAGCGTACCAAACTTTCTACTGAGGAAATACCTATTTTTAATAACTGTGTGTGTATAATATACTTCTGAAGTAAATATAAGTAGGCTGCAGTTCTCAGTGTACTTCATAGTGTTTCAGTTGTTCTGTCTTTTGGTAAAGAGAAGGAAACTTTCTCTGCTTTGAAAGAAACAGAGTAATTTGGTAAAATAGAAGGTTATTGGAAGAACGTCCTGCTGGTCTCTTTAAATGTTTCAGAACTCTAGGGTTTTTTCCGTTGTATTTCCTGCTGACAAATTTAAGGTGGATACAAGGAAAGAACATAAGCATGGAAAAGTCCTTCTTGAAGCACAAGAATCTAGATGTTTGAAAAAACAGTCATCTTCTTCTTTGCTAAAACGGTGTGCCTACCCAGTATACTTTATGGACTCTCTTAATACATGGCACATTTTGATTGCAACAGCAAGCATTGATTGCAACAGCAAATGCAAGATTGACTGCTATATTTGTCTCACTTAGCTCTGCCAGAGAAGGGAAGGTGCTTTCCTCCCTGTCCCTTGCTCTTTTGCCCAAGATAACTTTGGACTCTGCCTTTCACACCTGGGAGGAGTTGGGAACATGAGAGACGGGAAGAGAGGAAGGCATGAAATAATATACCTCCATGACAACTTGTGCTACCAGTACTGAGCACAGCTGAGGCTTTCTTTAAGAAATACTGAACTTAATGATTTAATGTATTAAGAAATCAAAAAGGACTTTATCTTTGAGAGCAAATCAAAGTTTTACCTACACTTGAAAATTGTTAGGAATTTCTCAGCTATAGAACTTTTCTCCTTAGACCTCCTCTTGTTATTACTAGAGCTAACATGTAGTTATGGGATATGCATTAACTAATACACGTAGTATAATGTGGAAGCAAGCCTGTTACTCGACATTCTTCCCCCCCATGTATATGTTACAAAAGGATGAATAATGGTTAAATGCTGAAAAGAGCTTATTTCTCAGAGCTTTTTTTGTCAAAAAAAGGTAGTGATGATCAAAGAAATGCTTGCATAATGAAATAAGTTTCAATGGTTTTGTTTCCATTTGTATTTAATTTATAATTTTTGTACTGTGATTAAAGACCGAAGCACCAGTGTGTAGCCAAGTGTTCTCAACTGGGAAGAACTGTTAAAATAAGTTGCTTTTTTTTCTGCTAGTGCTTGAAAGCCTGAGAAATATTAGCCACACTGCCTTTTATTGTTATTTTTCTATTAGATGATCTTTGGAAATTATTTTTTTTTTACAGTGGACCAATTACATTCATGGGTGGCAGGATCGATGGGTAGTTCTGAAAAGCAACACACTCAGTTATTACAAGTCTGAAGATGAAACGGAGTATGGCTGCAGAGGCTCTATCTGTCTGAGCAAGGCTGTGATTACAGTAAGTGCTATTTCATTATTTCCATCTTTTCATGTTTTGAGGTGTTGCAAATTTGTAGGTTAATGTCTGATGAAAGAAAACACAGCTATGGCAAATTCTGTTAGGTCATCTATTATGAAAATTAGTGGTATCAGTGGAACACTGTGGAGCAGGGCAAGGAGTTCCTGATAAGAAAACAAGCTGTTCTCATTTGCGGCTGCAGTAAGCAGCTTTTAATCTCTTACATTAGAGGTTTCTGTGGGTAGGGGTACAGTTTGCCTCAGGAGGCTGAAAAGTTTTTTTCCAGGGGTTGGTCTAGGACCCTGGACCAGCTTCCCAAAGGAGGTAATATGTGTCACAGTCTTTACACTTTGCACTAGAGAGAAAAGATAGTAGTTCTTTGACTGTACTTTCTGAACATGACTTCGTAGAACATTTCCAAAAGAAAATGTTCTATCCCGTGCTTCCTTCTCTGAACAAGTTAGTGTGGTGCTATTTTTGTCTAATGCTAAAAGATCTGGTATTACACTGGTAAGAATAAAGAGCCTACATACAAATGAAATCTCATGAAGATGAATTGACCTTAGAAGATAAAGAAAAAAATCTGCTTTTTGCGGCTTTCAGAATTATGTATTAATTACGCTTGCCAAAAAAGCGTGTTTCTGTGTTACTGTTCAATAGTGAGTCCAGTTATGTGATTTAGAGAAAAAATATCTGAACTTCTGTGTAGCATACAAGTTCCTAGAGTAGCAGTATTAAATCTTACTATTTATGTTCTTATTTCACTAAATGTGGTGTTTGTTTTTTTCCAAACTGGATTAAGGGTGACAAATGAGAAGGTTTTTTTCTTACTAATATTCAGCTTACAAATAGAATTTTATTAAAAACATCTTGGCTTGGGGAAAAACAAAACAAACTGGATTGATTGCATCAACTGTATCTGTTTTGGAGAAAAGCTTGGGAAGAAAAAAGCAAATTTTTACCTTTAAATGTCAGGTATTGCAGTCATTTAAAAATTAAACAGATCACCTCACTTATTTTAAAACTTTTAAAACTGCTTAAACTTTTAGAACTTGTTCAAGATCTAACTTATTTGGGTATATATCATGGGCAACAGCAATCTCTAGGAATTCTGGTTTAAGTGTACTTTTGGGAGTCTCTAATAATACCAACCTCTGATCTGGACTTTCAAAACACTCAAGTTTGGTAGCATGAGGCTTAATGTGCCAACCAGGCAGAGACAGGAAGGTGGTGGCAACAAGGTGGATCAAGGGACACCTGGAAACATGCTGTTGAGCACACCTCAGCGGCCTGAATTCCAGTTGTAGTGGTGGAGTGAGAGATCATAGTGATGCTGCCATTGCTGCTGGAATGTTTTGGTACATTGCACTTCGTGAAAGGAAGTTGGCAAGCTTAACTTCTGACTAGGAAACGTGTAACGCTGGAGCTTCTTACAGATAGCTTTTTTTCCTCTTCTATCTGGCACTTGTTACATCTGGTAACTTGGAGTTTAATCCGAACTTTTTTCAGTTCTTAAGATTTTTGAGTGGAAAGAAACTGTGGAATCAGAATGAAAAGTGAGCACAGTTCTAAAAGTTAATCTGGTGTTTTAGTTGTTACATTTTCATTCAGCCTCATGCTTTGTGAGTGGTATTTGACAATTTAATTGCTTGATTGTGGTTTGAGATGGATCTCTGAAACCTAGTAAACTCCTGTTAATTATTTTTAGCTACAGTTAAAGTGATTGTTTTATAAGTATTAGGGTTTCTTGAATACTTTTGGATCATTTCATTTCTCTGGGATATAGAAATTTACTTTTGAAACTGTCATGCTATTATTCCATCTCTTATTTTTTCAGGAGTTATTCGTCTAAGCCAGAATTTTAGCATGAATGCTTCTGGTTTGATGTTTGTTAGCAAATTTAATATTTTTTTTTAACCTATGTTTTTTCAATAGAAAATGAGTTATGCTTAAAGATAAATGTTTAAAATATTCTTCCTGAAGTACATAGTTAATCTTTAGTTTCATGTCCTTGTAATGTCTTACTAACTATAAGCTTACTAGTATGTATTTAAATGTATAGGAGAACACCAGTAGCTGATAAAATAAATGTTGAGGTGATAATGTGTGAAAACTACTTCTGCTATTAGTAGAACTTAACTCTTTACTCTGTCATGTGATTACTTTGGTAAAGTCAGGTTTCTTACTGGCTTAATGTTCAGTAGCACTGATTTGATGTAGTTGATTTTTATCATGAATATTTTTCAACAGTCTTTCACGCTACTGTAAGTTTAGATTTCCTCTAGAGTCAAGCATACTATCTGCTAACCTGGTGTATTTTAGTAAGTTTTCCTTCAGTACAAAGCAGGACATGAGTGGTATGAGATTTGATGGTTGTTGGCCGTAATTTTCTTGTAGGAAAGGGTGATTGGATTTTCATTAAGCTTTTTTTTTATGCACTCAGATTAAGTATGCTGTTATGGATTCAATAAAGAATGAAATGATTTTCTGTGTGTAATAAATGCTACTACTAGTGTAGAATGTCCATGTTTTGTTGATGTATAAGCACAAATGTGGAAAGCTGCTGTCGCTGAGTAGTCTTACTGTACTAGCAATGAAGATCAGCATAATAATAAGTCATAGTATGGGGACATTAAAGTTGCATTCAGAAAGCCACAGCTGCTTCTGCTCGTTTTATCATTCCTATCACATTGGGCAGAGATTGATAGACAGATAATTCTATATTTTGTAAGATGACACGTGTCTCTACCCTCTTTATTTAATGAGGAAGGCTTGTTAAATTAGCTTCTTTAAATAGCTTTTTCAGGTATTTCAAGTGTAGAATTATAATGTCATTCCTCCAAAACAGGTAGGTTCCTGTGACAGTAGTCTTTAATTGAATGAAAAGGGTGGCATCTGGTTGCAGTACATGCTGTTTTAACCCCTGGGAATGAAGAGACCTGATTTTTTTTTTCTGGAATAGAGGACTAAAGGATGAATGTTTATTGTGTACTCACTGGACTACATCAAGTAATGAACTGTCAGGAACTGACCGTGTGAACTAAGTTACGGGGGAGGACAATGAAAGTCAGTACATGATGCTCACTGAGTTGCTTTTAGCCAGTTAAGGAAAAACACCTTGAAGGTGTTAAATTGTTTCATAACAGAGTGGAGGCTTGAACTCAAGTTAAAAGTTCTGCTGTGTGGTCAAGAAATAAGAAATTATGGGTATGATCAAAAGATATACATAGATCTATGCTTTCTTATAATAATCTAGCCTGAAAATCCAAAATTACTGCTGTAGTTGGTTGTCAAAGCCAGATGGCATTTACTGAAGATGCCCTCTTTCATTCCTAAAATCAATGGGGACTTCTGTGTACGGATTTAGGAGTGGATGTTGATGGTAGTCCTGTATTGGTGGATCTGTGCGATTCGGCTTTGAAGTTGGAAGGTGTAGGCTGTGTCACAAGAACAAACAGAAATGCTCTGTAGAGCTGGAAGTCCAACTTCAAGGTAAATTGGCCTTTCAGCTTTTATTGTCTTTTCTTTGATTACTGTCTTTGTTCTGATAGTGCCATCGTGGTTTTTGTAGAGAGTGACTTGCAGTAACGGTGAGACATCAAGGATAATATAGTATGCATAGAATAACTTAACCTGGAACTCTTGAGGTCATCTGCTGTGTGCACCACCCTCCCCCCGCCGGCTTCAGGCAGTCTCACAGAAAGGCCAGCACTAATTTAATCCTGGTGGTAATTTATATTAATAGATTTTCAAACCTGTTTACAAATCTTAACAGTCAACTGTTTCTCATGAGTTCTAGGTTTTTTTACAGAAAGGATTTGGCTGGTCAGGATAGCTCTTGAGTACGGATCCATATGGAGGATCTTGAAAAATGGTTAGAGAAATGTCATGCTTCTTAAATTTTAAGAGTGCTTAAAATCAGCTATGTGTGAACTTTGTATTTTTTTTGTCAGTAGAGGTGACTTGCATACACAGAAAGAGTTCCAAAACTTATGTTCCCACTTGAACTTCAGTTTTTCTTCAGATTGGATTCATACTTCCCATGTTGTTATAATGCAGTGGTTAGTCTTCATCTTCTTTATGTATGCATTACTGATTTTGGAAATCTTCTTGATTTCTAATTTAGTAGTTTAAACAAGATGCAATTACTGTGATGCAATGATTTTCCTTGGTTTTGGTTATACTGTGATGATACATACTCATGTCAAAATCTTAGTGGAAACGTGCTATTGGTTATTAGTCTTATTTTTTAGAACCTTTTGTTGTTATTGTCTTGTGAAGAGATGTTTAGACAGTTCTGTGGAAGTGCCTGGACCAGGATTGAGCAATAAATTCAGTTTGCATAATGGAGATATTTTCAGTAAACTAGAGGTTTTTTCCCAGAAACAGTAATTAGAAAGTACTGGTGCTTAATGATGGCAATAATGTTTTATATTAATATTAAAGTTGCAAGCCATTCCCCTTCAGAATGGATTTCTGACAGGGTAGACTTCTTGAATATAGATTGTGAATATCTGGAGCTCAGTACAGGTAAGAAGATGGAAAACTGGGATCTGCCTGAAACAGCTTATTGAATTGTCTTAGCTTTTTTATAACAATAAATTGTTCTTCTGAAGAACTTAATAAATATTCATGTTATAAATTAGGCGTGGTATAAATGCATTCCAGTTTAGGAAAAGAACTAGAACACTATATGTGAAAGAGCTAAACTGGCAGTTTCCAATTTTAAACTTCTCATTTCCTTACACATAGTCTGAAGAAAAAGTGAAACAGTTCTATTCGGTAATCAGCCACTAATAATAAAAAAACTTACCCCACTTTTTAAAAAACAGTTAGTTGAACAGCCATCCTTCCTCACTCTAGCAGTATTTCTGGTTTATTTAGAATATAACACTGGCCACCATTAATAATTGGCCACTTGTGAGAGGAAGTACAGGTTGACGTTTTTAAAAATAGACTGACAGGTTAACAGAGGATGGTTCATATATTTGTCCATTTAAACAAGTACAGAAGCTTCCTATGAGAGCTTTTTTCTCGGAAACTTAAGACTCTAGAGATACTTATGTTTTAGAATATACTCTGACAAGCTCTGGGTGGTCCTGCTTTAGCAGGGGAGTTGGACTAGATGATCTCTATGGTCCCTTCCAACTCTAAAAATTCAGTGAAATTCAGAATAAAGAAGTGTATTTTTAATTGAAAGAGATGTCAGTGCTAGACAAATATTCTTAGTAGTATTGTTTAAAACTCTTGTAGCTTTAAGAATCCTGTCTTGCAAAGCAGACTAAAAAATGTACCTTGACATTAACAGTACATTGATGTGTTTCTTTTAAATTTTATAAAATGTGAGACATCGTGGTATTTCGGAAGCAGTTGGAGTGGCAGTTTATAGAAGTGGATCAACTCTCCGTAACAAGTACCTAAACTGTGGATTTGCTTTTTCCTAGTTACTGCTCCAAACTTTGATCCTGCTAACAGACCTGCTTGGTTTGATTCAGTATGTTGCTCATTAAGCTGAATGGGAGCTGATAGCTTTTAGTTGGTGAAAGCTTTTACTAAAAAAGCTAAGCTATAAATTTTTGCCCTGGGCAGAAATACGGTAGCAGCAAATTTGTAATAATTGCTAATTGCATAGGAAAACATTATTTCCAACTGTTTGAGGTTGGAAAACAATCTGTTGTAGTATAAAGTGATGAGCATTTAATTAAATAATTCATTTTCTGTAATTTGATAAAGTGCTTCCTCAGCCTTAATTGCTACCAAAAAGATGACCTGGGTAAACTAAGACGTAGAATACAAGCCCTAACTAGATAGGGGTTTACTTAGGACACATGGCAATTAGTACCTTTAGGCTTTGGTGTGTGCCTTAAATAATTGAGCAGCTAAATCCAGACTGGTAGAAAATCTTGGCTAAATGGGAGAGAAATCTGAATGGATATTCTATGCAGAGGCAAGTGTGGTCAGGAATGCTTACTCATATGTGAAAGGCCCGAGGTGATTGTATTCTGGAGAAGAAAATGTCAATGAGCAATAGGAGAGACGGAGAAAAAGAGAGTTGATGCCTTGGAGTTAATGACACTGGGCTGATGCTGGCACAGCCCGGCAGAAGCTGCTTGGAAGATGTGATTCTCCTGGACAATTATTTTTAGTGTTCACATTGTCTGTACAAATTTGTACATGTCTTTGAGTTATCTGAACCAGCAGTTAATGGGTTAATGCTCAAAGTGAAAATGTCAGAATGTTGCCCTGTGTTTATCAAAGTTATAGAGTGCTAATATCCTTGGGAAGCAAAAGGCAATTATTTGGCAGGGTAGAAAAATGGAAGATTTCTTACTTAATATGTAATGAAGAAATTAAGTCAGAAGTGGAAAAATACGCATCCAGATTAGCTCAGGTGAGACTGTTCTTCATATTATGATGAAAAATTCATAATGATTAAGATGTCAAAAAAACAGTAATGTGTATTAGCTAAATATTTAGAATTACTTAATATTGCTGAAGAATTCAGCTTTAGTACTTGAACATAATAATGTGTTACTACACACTTGAAATTAGGGCTGTAATCCAACAGAATTTTTGTCAACTTTTTATTATCAATTAGAATATTGTTGCCCCACTTTCTTTTTAAGAGTTAGTTAAATTTTAGCAGTGTTTGTGATTTGACATCCACTTCAGAATCATACTTCTTGTACATGTTTTATATCATGCTGTGGAGCATTTTTCACGGATGCTATCCCAAGACTTAAATAATTCCAGTGTTTGCATTTGATGTTAAAGCTCTGATTTTATAGCTTAGCAATTTTTTTTCTGTGGTATTTGCAATCCTTATTCTTGCTCAATCTGAATTTCTATGTATCTTTTTAAGATTGATTTATAGTTGATTATTGTTCATGGATGCAGTTGGTTCGTATGTCACTCCCCTCTAGAGGTGTAGTGTTGCTCAACAGTCCTGCTAGGCAACCTGCTGTTGATTAATTGTTCTCTCTTGTGATAGCCATTAATGACACTTTCAACATCTCTTTTGAGGATTTGTACAATGCCAGACCTCACTTCGATATGTATTTCCAGAACACTAAGTAAAAAGGTCAGAATATGCTTTTTTTAATCTACTAATACACAGCTGCACCAGGCCATCCTCTGTTTTGCTGCCTGCTGAAGTTGCCAACTTAACAGCCTTTCACTTCTGTTTGTACACTCAGAATAGTTCTTCAGAGATGACTAGTTGAGTGTTGTTTCTGCTTCTCCCAGTTCGTCCTCCTCCCTTAAGCATGCACTTCAGTTGCTGCTTTTGCCATGTTCCTCATGAATTCCAGTCATTGTGGATTAGATCAAATATTCTGGTTGACTTCAGCCACTTCTTAGCCTGCTTGGTGTGCCTTTCCACTCAGTTGAAGTCCACTGTTCCTCACTTAAAAGGGCCAGTTGGAACAGAAGTTGCTAGCCCATAACTCCAGGCATTAGCTCAGGTTGTATATATTAGACTAGTGTCTAATATATTTGTAAAGCTTTTTATGTTGCTCCCTTTTAAGGAGAAAAGTTGTTCTTAGGCTCTTTCTAAACTCTTTCACAACTAAATATATGTGTGTATATATAGAACTATATGTACACAAATATAATTGATATATATCAACGAATTAGAGACAGCTGTGATGGGAGAGTTTAGATTGACAATTTGGGTCAATTTTAAACTTTAGAATGAAAGCTTTTAGGCTGATATTCATTAGCAACATGCCTTGTGCTTATAATTAGTTCTTACACATTAATTATCGCTATACATTAGTACTTACACACTAACCTGTTAATACCCCATCACTAATCCATGGAGTCCTTACATAGAGTACTCACAGTCACTAGTGGATCACTTCAGGCGAGGGCTGTGTACACATCCTGGTTTACAACTATTTCAGTCTTGCCCTTGTTTATTCTAATAGCATAGTGTCATTATCATTATGTATTCAAAGTAGCCAGTCTTATATCTGATTTATATCCTATATTAGCTGCAAGTATGCAGTACCATGTAGCCAGTACCGTAATAGTTAGCCTGATATCTTTGTTCTTGGTGGTCCTAGTTGCTGAGGTCAAGGTGACCTGACTGAAGTGTTGCTCAAAAAGGGGTGGGGGGGCGGTGGATGACAGGACAGGAACAAAATTGAAGTAGGCATCTTCTTCTGCCATGCTCCACCCCCACCCTCCCTCCATTTGGGATCTTTTGTAACTATATTCTATAAAATAATTGATGCTCCTGGTCTTGGACTACATGTGGTGTGGTGCTGGAGAGGTGTTACTTTCCCAGGCTGCTGCAGACGCCATGCCCTGTTGCTCAGCTGTTTGGTTTGGTTTTGTTGTGGGGTTTTGTTTGTTTGTTTTCTTTGTGGTTTTTTTTTTTTTCCCCTGTGTAGCTGCTACTGCTTAGAGCAAAAACAGCCTTCACAGCTCTGGAGGTTGCATTTCTTCACTGACCAGCAATTGACCATTAATAAGTTGTTTATGGTTCTGGGCCTTCTGCTTTTAGTCCATGTCCACATTTTCAAGGCCTTTTTTATCTCATGCTTAAATTGTTTGTCCTAATGAGAGACACCTGCTACCAAGGTCTAGTTCACAGAGCCAGTTTTCATAACAAGTTGATAATGAGCCTTACAGATCAGGACTGGGACCTTGCACAGTGAGTGTCAGGGCTGTTGCTAGTAATGTTAATACGGCATTTATAGAAATGCTTATACAGTTATACTGTATTAAGGTGCTTATGTTTGGATTCAAACCAAGCTAATCTCAGTGTCTTACAGCCTTCAGTGTGCTGCTGCCACAGGTGCAGCAGGCCTATGTTTCAGCTGCAGCTCCACTGCTTTCATGGAACTCTCCATTCCCATCACCCTGGGGCTAAGTCCAGGGCACTCTACTCTCTGCCACTCGATGTAGTGCTGCAAAGCGTGGCTTTTCTCTTAGAGTGCAGTATCTTTCTTCTCTTGGTGTTGCCTCATGGTTTTCTTATGAAATACGTATTATACTGTTGCTGCTGGCATATGTAGAACTTCGGAGTCTTCCATGGCACGCTACAGTACATAATACGAGATACAGCAAAGCTAATCAACATGTAAGTAGTGATTTTAGGGGTGCAGCAGTGTGTATGTGATTCCTGCTTCTATATTTGACTGTCCTGAAAAAATAAACTTTTAAAAAAGTGAAACACATGGGCTTTTTGGGGTCTCTAAAGCTGATACAAAGTTGCTTTGCTTCCTGTCTGATCAATAACTCTAGCTTCTTGCTGGGTATGATGGGATTCCTAATGAGTTTAACTTTGTGATTTCAAATCGATTCTAAGGTGATGTTTTTCTGGGTGGTATAATTCTAGTTTTGTTTTTTTTTTTTTCTTTTGTGGTTTATGCACTGTGGATGGATAATGCAAATATTTTGCTCCTAATGGTTACCTGACAAGCATAGAATCATAGAATGGTTTGGGTTGGAAGGGACCTTAAAGGTCATCTAGTTCCAACCCCCTTGCTGTGGGCAGGGACACCTCCCACCAGACCAGGTTGCCCAAAGCCCCATCCAGCCTGGTCTTGAACACTTCCAGAGATGGGGCATCCACAACTTCTCTGGGCAACCTGTTCCAGTGTCTCACCCCCCTCACAGTAAAGAATTTCTTTCTAGTATCTAATCGAAATCTCCCCTCTTCCAGTTTAAAACCATTACCCCTTGTCCTATCACTACACTTCCTGGCAAAGGCCCCCTCTCCAGCTCTCCTATAGGCTCCCTTCAGATATTGAAAGGCTGCTATAAGGCCTCCCTGTAGCCTTCTCTTCTCCAGGCTGAGCAACCCCAGCTCTCTCAGCCTGTTCTCATAGGAGAGCTGCTCTATCCCTCTGATCATCTTCGTGGCATCATATGTGTTTTCCTGGAAAGGACTCAGCTCTCTGGTTTGGTTCCCACCAAAGTGACAACACGCACACATTTCTTTTCAATATCTCATATCCTGGAGTCATTAACTGATAGTTTTGAAGGCAAGTTGTTAGGACTTCAGTAAAGTTTAGGATTCCTCACACTTTGTTTAGACAGGCCAGGCCCATTACTTACATCCTGGTTTCTCACACTGCATGTCTAAATCTGTTAATACCCCATCACTAATCCGTGGAGCCCTTACACAGGGTATTCACAGTCACTAGTGGATCACTTCAGGCGAGGGCTGTGTACACATCCTGGTTTACAACTATTTCAGTCTTGCTCTCATTTATGCTAATAACACAGTGCCATTCCATGTCTTTGACCAAGTTTAGCTGATGTTTCAAATGCACGTTTGTTATACTCTAGATCTTGCTATTACAAGTCATTGGCTTTTCAGTAGGCAGTTGGGAATAGCATGTGGCAGTGGTATGTTTACATATAAACCAGTATACTATGACTTGGTGCTACACAGTAATGCCAGATTATTTAAAGGAAATCATTAGGTAAAATATTAATTAACAAAACAGGTGCTGAAAGATTATAGGATAGTTGATTCCCCACAAAAAATCTAAATATTTTTATGTGATCACTCCTGTATCTGAATCTCTATGCTGGGTGTGCAAAAGACCAGTTTGACCAGGTTTGCTCTTGGGAACTGTAGGTTTCAGATTTTAAATGTGGTTTCACTGCTAAAGTAACAGCTACAATATAAACTTGTTTCAGATTTTAAAAGGTTTCTCAGATGAGAGAGCTTCTTTGCAATAGCTAATTTTATTAAGTTTGCATAGCATGCTAACAAGTTAATACCAAATTCTGCTTAGCATGCCTTTGCTTTCACAGGTACAGTGGACCTCTACTTCAGATAGGTTTTGCAAATATAATTATTAATTAAAAGAAAAAGCAGTGTTGAAAGGCATTTTGAAAGGCAAATATCCTAACCTGAGACCTGAACTGAAATGTTTGGGTAGTAGCAAAGAATGAAAAAAATATTTTAAGCCTATTTTCTTGATAAGATTTTTTTGCATGTGTAAGTATGCAGTTTACAATGTGCCATGAGAAAGTTTTTCTTTTTAATGAGCAGACAATTAGATGTCCTGTGTTTTGCCACCTAAAAGGATCATCTCTGTTTTGGTAGGCATAAAGATGTTTTGTTTACTTGTTTGTTTGTAGTAAGGTTTTCTGATGTCCTGTAAAAATAAATAAATAGATACAGCTAGCATATGTAATTAAAAAGTAGGTCCTTATTGCTTCAGAATAGCAGCAAGGAAAGGTAAGACATTCTAGTCCAGTATTTCTATTAGGTTTTGCCTGGATTTTGGAATTCAGAAAGGGAAACCAGGCATTCATGGCAGGGATGGGAGGCGCTGGGCTGCCTCGCACCAGACATGACCGGTTCCAGCTGACCCACTGTGGGCCATGGCGGAGTCCCTCAGCTGCCCTGGTGACACTGTGGGATAAATGTAGTTGAAGGGCAAAAATGCTGCTGAGCAGCATGTGAGAAAGAGGAGTGAGGAACAAGTGTGACAAACAGCCCTGCAAGTGCGCTGAGGTGAGAGCAGGAGGTGGGGGAGAAGGGGGTTCTATGTGCCAAGCAGAGATGCCTATAGCTTCTGGGAAGAGAGCGGGCATTTCCCTGCAGGCTGTGGAGAAGACCACAGCAGACCAGATGACCGCATTGCAGCCTCTGGAGGACCCTACCATAGCAGCTGGGTAGGCCATGAAGGAGGCTGCAGGCTGTGGAGAGTCTGTGCTGAAGAAGGTTTACCCTGAAGGACTGCAGCCATGGAGAAGATCCATGCTGGAGCAGGGAAAGAGTGTGAGGAAGGAGTGGCAGAGTTAAAGCACTATGAAGTGACCACAGCCCTCTTTCCCCATCCCACTGTGCTTGTGTTCTTAGTTTTGTCTTTTGTTTCTCACCATCCAAATCTAATTGGCAATAAATTAATTTTTGCCAAGTCAAGTCTATTTTGCCTATGATGGTGGTAGGTAAGTGACCTCCCTGTCTTTATCTTGACCAACAAGTGTTTCATCTTCTTTCTTCTTCTGTACAACTGAGGAGAGGGAGTGAGAAAGTGGCTGGGTGGGGGTCTGGCAGCTAGTCAGGGTCAAGCTAATACTGTAATCTAGAGAGTGATTATAGGGACAAGGATTGTTCCTGAGCAGAGGGAGGATTTTGCTGAATGTACTCAAACTTTGGGGAAAGGAATAGGTCTCTAGAGGAAAATACATTGATGATATTCAGTCTGAGGAAATAATGTCAAAGGAGGATACAAGGAGGAGTAGACCATGTGGAACAGCAGTGTTCAGGCTGTATGCTGAAAAATGAGCAGTGACTCCAGAAAGAAATCCACTAACTTGACTAAATGCTTCTCCCTAGTATTTAATAGGGCACAAAAGACTGGTCTGATAAAATTCTTACCAAGCATACTGTTCATTGGTAAAAGACGTATTTCAATACAGCTGATTGAGAGGATTTTTCCGTTGATGAGATTAAGTACTATTCACCATATAGAATACAACTTTAAAATAATCTGTGGTACTTCGTTTCACTATCTTTTCTGCTCAGTGGTTTTTCATAAGTTAGCATGTTTTCAGCCATTTTAAATTTTGTAGGGAGGGAACATAATTCCTCTACAGTTTGGAGCTGTCATGAATTAAATGCTTTAGACAAAATTATTTTAAGATGTGCACTTTTTGAAACTTGGCTGAGGTTTTTCACTTCTTGTTTTTTTTTTTTTCTCTAGTTGAATAATCACAGCTTCTGCCAACTCCAAACTGGTTTTACATGGGAGCTGAAATGCAGTTTTCATGTTTACTTTTAAAATTAATTCCTTCAATCATACAGCACAAATCTTAAAGTAAACCTTTATCGTTGGGATTTTATTAGCACGTGAACATAAGTACATATAGATCTTGTTGATACAACTTTCCTTTTCTGGCATCAGATAGTTTTTTTTTTTTTATTTTTTTATTTTTCTCCACAGTCAAAATATGCATTCTGGTGTTAGCCTCACTTCTCAATAGCTGCACTACTTTTCTTATTTTAATATATGCTGCATACTGAAAATGGTGGAGTTAAGAGATTTTTAGTTTAATTTGATCTTGTTACCTGTTACTTTATATTGCTTTCACTGGCTTCTACTTTCTGCTGCATCAGATAAGCTACTTCTTAAGGTCCTCTGTGCCGTATTTCTATAGCTCATCATATAAGATGTTACACCTCTCTGTTTGGCATGTGATAGTGTTTTTGTCCATTGCTTCCTAAATTATCAAATATACATTTCTCCCTTTGTCCAGTTTTCTGCCTTCTGCTGTGAGGAGATTCCCCTGCTTATGTGTGAACATGGTCCTCTTTTGAACTTGTGTCTGTTTCAAAAGTAATATCATGGTATAAATCCAATTTAGTGTATTTAGATAATTGATTGTCTCCCTCTATTCTTTCTTGTCCTGGAACGATTTCATTGTCCTGGAATTATTTTCTGGATTTCCTGTTGGAAACTAGAGAGGATGGAGGGGGTTTTTCATTTGAGTGAACACATTCAAGTCCAGAACATATTGAATGACCTATGAGAACATACAGGACAGTTTGTAGATCTTCGTATATGGCAACTGCTCTGAATTTTTTTGGGGAGGAAGTAGTAGTTTCTTCAGATACTGTGTAACTGGAGGATATCAGGAAGTTGCAGAATGGTGCAGAAGGAACAATTTTTGTCTGAATTCCGTGGGGATGGTGGAAAAGAAAAATCCACAAAACAGTGGATAAATTGTACCTTGTGTTGTAGAAAAGTGACATGGCTGTTCATGTGTGAAAAGATGGTGTATGCAGCTCTGAGCAGCAAACATTGGTTATGATAGCCTGGCTTGCGTCTCATTTTCCAGGGTATAACTTTTCATGACCACTTTATAAGGGGTATTTAAGTTGCAATTGGTGAAGACTGCTATCTTTAAAATATTTTTCAGGCTTGTGAATGTGAGGATGCTTGCAGATAGACATCAGAGTTGCAAAGTGGTATTCCAGTACTGTCCCATCAGATGAAGCAAAAGACAAAATGCACCAACTCAGATAAGTAGAGAAGTGAGATCTTGGAGTGGTTTGTCCCTATATACATCCTACTTGCAAAAAAAAAAAAACACCACCCACAAAACACTGAAAAACTGTAAGCATGGGTTACAGTATTTGCACCAGTGGAATAGATGCAAAACACTTTACATTTATATAGGAAGAATAATCATATGCTAAGTCAGTTTTACTTATATAAGGCATTTTTGGTTTTCTTTTTTAAAAGCTGAGAATTAGCATTTTTAATAGCTCTTGATATCCTGATGTAAGGCAAGTATATTTAGGCCATTTTTGAAGAAAAACCTTTCAGTTTGATTACAAAAATTTTAATTAATTTTCAATTAAGTACCATTTAACTTAGACCATCCTCAAGCCTTCATGGAAAAAAGAACTAGAAGTTCTGTTAACTTGCTTTCAGTTGCACTAAGAAGGGGGCAAATGTCTGGTTTCATGTGTTGGCTTAAAGCTAGTACTACCGTCAGTGCTAATGATCGAAAGCCAACTGACCATCAGAGGAATTCAGATCATTCAAGCCTTTTCCCTTAAGAGAATTTTGTGAGGCCTAATTACTTAGGCCAAAATGCAGCACTTTACAAAATGCCTTTTCTAAAGCAATGATTTCTCACAGTTTTGCAATAGTTTTATTAGAGGGAATAAAACAAGTAGCACTTAATATTGGCCTTCATTGTAAAATTACTCTTTTATGAATAGGGTTCTCTAACAAGCTTTTATGGCTGTGATAACTCAGTCCACAGAAAAGCAAATAATGTGGTGTTCTAGCAGGATGAACGGGAATTAGCATTAGAGGTTTTTGGAATCTGGCTTAAATATGACTGGAATCTAGAAATTCAAGAATTGTATTCAGCAGCTGAACAGATTTTCACATTTAGCTGTGCACAGAATCAGTGTGCAGCTATATTAATTTTTTTTAATCTTATATAAAAAAAGACTTACTGGAATCACAAAAACAGTAACAAACTGCTATGTTAATGCTTCAGGGATGTATAGTTTTGTACTACTGAATTAGTTAAGTACAATATTGTCTTCGCTCACTTAATATGTTATTATAATTTATAACCTTGGTATATTTGTAAACTACAGTTATTGTCACAGCAGTCTATGGTATTATTTTGTTAATAACAGCAAACTTGTGGAGCCAGGCTAGGTAACTTCTGTCACACTTATGCTAGTGACGTTCATGTCTGAGAACTAAAGAATGGTGGTTCTCATTTTCTGTAGGCATCTATTGTTTGTCTTGTGTCCTAGTGCCCTGTACGGTATTTTCTTAATCCAAAGAACCTTCAACATTTTAAAAAAATAAAATTAAAATAAGTTAACCATAAATAAGGTTTTTACTTCTGCAATGGAGATAGCAGCAGAAGTACACTTTAATAGTAGCGATGTACAGACTTGAGTTGGATCTACTATGGACTACCTCAGCTTTAGTCTTGTAGGGAAAAGGAGAACTTCCATTTAGAGTAGTAAGAGAAAAGCAAAAGTTTCGTTGTTCAAGTTTTGTGGATTTTTTTTCGCATGGAGTATTCTTGAAGGTTATGAAGTATATAAAAAGACTTAAGCTTCCCTGTGTGGTTTGCCTTAAGCACTTGAACCAGTATTTGTCAAGCAGATACTGCTCTGAAGCTGGTTTCATTAATACCTTGGGCTTGAGAGCTGTATAGCAGGAAGGATTTTGTGGCAATACAGTCAGCTATGACTCATGAGACCTGAGCTGGCTACGAACTTCCTCAGTAACTGTAGCCAAGTAAATGTTTCTTCATGTAAACTGTTCTTGCCTATTTAGAATTTTAGAGCTAGTACTGGTTGGTTTTATACAAAAATATCGGGGACACTTGAATATTTGCAATTATCTTTATTTAGGCAGGATTCTCTACAGGTGCCTTGGAAGAAAGCTTGGGAGACATACAGAGATTTGGGGAAGCTGGAGGCCTATTTCTTGCACCATATTCTTGCATAGAATTATGAATTAACTGTTTGGGGTGCGTTTTGTTTTTCTAATGCTGGCTCTGGGAGCAGCTCTTGGCACTTGCGCAGACTGCCTCTGCCACAGACTCTTAAAGTCTGCTCAGCTCACCTTTGAAAGTGCTATGAAGGTGGTGCTCCTGTTTGAAATGTCATGTCAGTCTGGGTTTTGTTCCCCAGTGCCCTCTCAGTTTAGGTATGTGTGCTTCTGGAGGCTGCTGTTGGGTGGGGAAAAAGCAGCTGAAGTTCTCCAACCTGCTCTAGGTCCTGAGGGTAGATAGTGAACTCCTATTTGCTTCCTGCTTCCCTGCATGACTAAAAAAACATTCCTCTTTCTTGCCTTATCTTGGTTGTGAAAGGGCAGTAGGACATTTGCTGGCCTCAGCACAGGTCCTTAGCTTGTTACTGATGAAAATCCTATTTATCCTCTAGTGTCTTGTCAGGTGGCTGGCTAAGAACTGTACCGTTTCATAATCACCTCTGAGCATAAGAAGGAAAGTGAACACTGGACTAGAAACAGTGAAAAAGGGAGATCTAAATTAAATGAGTTGAAATCTACAGGAAGAAAGTGGAGGGAACAGATACAGAAAAACTTTTAGCTGAAATTCATTTGAGGAGGATGTTAGAAGAATAAAGGACAGACCTGACACATTGTGGCTAATGCTTTGTGGTCTCTGCTAGATGCAGCTACAGAAGACAATGAAAGCATTTATAGCAAGAGGGAAACCAAGGAAGTTTGTCCATAGCTCAGTGGGGAAGAAAATGTAACAGATGATAGAAAGTTACGTACTGAAGTCTGCCAAGTTATGTGAACTCATTCCTGGTTGCAAAAAGGGTTTGTTGACAACACTTGATTTGTTCTGTGTTGAGAAAAGATCAGATCACATGTGATTCAGGTGCTTTATTTCCTCTTGGTAAAATGCATATTAGAGAACTTGCCTTTCATGTTCAGTTAATTCAGGGTTGTTACCATGGGGCCTGTCTTTAAAAAAAAAAAAAAAGGCAGTGGAAAATGGGGGAAAATAATGGATCTGATGTTAGTTGACAAAAAATATGGGAAATAGGCATTTAATAAGTACTACAAGATAGTAAATAAGTAACAGGCATTTGTCAAATGCAAATCATGTATCTCCTGCCTAATTTCCTCTTGAAGAAATATTTAGCCTTGTTAGTGGATATTTCTTATCTCTAAGAAACTTATCTAACAGGACCACCTGATCAGCTGGCTCTTTTGTAACATGGAACTGCACAGTGAGCTGAGTATAACTCTAGATCTGTTTTTTAGATGGCCTAGTCTCTTAACTATAGGTAATGCAGAAGTGTACATACAGTGACTGGCCCAGAAAAGTGTTTAAAAGTTTTCGTTAGACCTCAAGGAAAACAATCCTTTCCCTGTCTTAGCAACAAATATAATAAAAGTTACTCTGCAAGGATGGAGAATACATAAACCTGCCTTTGAAAAGGGTGGAGAGGTGATAGTTTTAAATCCCATTAGAAGATGTTTAGGTTAGAGATGGAGTGGACGGGGAAGCAAAGATGGTTGTGCACTGGAGTAAGTTGTGTATGGAAGCGTGGAATCTGTAGTACTGCAGGCTTTCAAGATTAACTTTGGCAATTCTTTCTAACTGCGTAGCATTTGATTGCTTTTAACTCCTCGCAAAGGGCTTCAGAGAGAGACAGAGAGCAGAATAATGCTGTCACAGCAGGAAAAAAAATTGATAGCTAATTCTTTCAGACTTGCTTTTTTGGTGATTTTTGGGAGAGTCTTCCATTGTTGTAGATAAGTGTCCCCCACCACATGGCTAAAGGAGGGCCTGGCAACGGGTGGCTAGGAACTGGCAGATAAGCCTGACACACTGATGGTTTGCTACTGCGAAGCAGAAGGGTTATAAGACGTGATATCCTGTCTTGGGTTTATGTGGGCAAGGTTTTGGTATTAGGGGGACTACGGAGGTGGCTTCTGTGAGAAGCTGCTAGGAGCTGCTGCTATATCTGACAGAACCAGTTCTATCTAGCTCTGAGTCGGCGGTGGTCAAAAGCCGAGCTGAACAGTGATGATAGTAGCGCCTCTGTGATAATGTACTTAAGAAAGGGTGAAAGCTGCTGTGCAGCAGCAGCTGGGAAAGATGGGTGAGAATATGGGAGAGAAACAACTCTGCAGACACCAAGGCTAGTGAAGGAGGAAGGAGAGGGGGTCATCCAGGCACTGGAGCAGATTCCCCTGCAGCCTGTGTTGAAGACCATGGTGAGGCAGGTTGTTCCTCGGCAGCCTATGGAGGTCCATGGTGGAGCAGCTATCTGCCTGCAGCCTGTGGAGGACCCCACACCAGAACAGGTGGATGTGCCTGAAGGAAGCCATGACCCCATGGAGAGCCTGCACTGGAGCAGGCTTGTGGCTGGACCTGTGAACCTGTGGAGAAGAGCCTCTGCCGGAGTAGGTTTGCTGGCAGGACTTGTGAACCCAAAAGGGACCGACATATTCGCAGAGTGGTTCTTGCATTGTGAAGGATATTATTAATGTGTAGACTTGTCTTTGGCATCTGGAATCAGTAATTGTGGTCCTTTTCACCATTTTCCAGTATTTAAGGGATGGATACAAGGAAGATGGACACTTGCTTTTTAAAAGAAGTCACATGGAAAAGACAAGGGGTAATTGGTACAAGTTACTGCTGAGGAGATTCTGATCAGGCACAAGAGAAAATTTTGGTATTCTATGATTCAGGTAGTGTCATTGCCTTAGCCCTCATTAGAGCCTGTCTGCTTCCTACAGCTACTTGCATGTGTAACTTTTCTTTGTATTCAAATTCAAAAAGGTATTCAGCTATACTTGTGTTATATTTCTTTAAGAAAAAGTTTTCAAGGGTATGGTGGGGTGGGGAATGTTATGCTCAGTTGGATATTTGATAAGGAGTAGCTTTGAACTGGCAGTGTCAGGGCACAGGACCAATTAGATCATTGTTTTGTTTCCCTGTACTTTCTTTAGCAGCGTCATTGTAATGCTAGTAAAAGCTTTTTAGTATTTTGAGGCATGTGAACTGAAAGTTAGATGCATTGAGTGGTGATATTGGACAGGATTGAATGTTGCTCCCTGTCTCACATGGTGAAAGTAGTTGGGGCAGAGCTTCCTTTAGTTCCTGCCCTTCCTTGTCATTTTGTTATAGTCTGCTTTTATGCTTCTGTCCTGGTACTTTTTGCTACCATGTATGTACCCCTTCCATCTAAGATCAATACTGATAGCAATAACCATTTTTTTTCCATGCTTTGAAATAATAATAACAATATTAAAATTATAGGTGTATTTTTCTGGCTGTTTCCAGTAGTTATTTTGCTAAAGAATTTTAAGTATGAAGTTTTGGTCAATATGCGTGGAACTTTTTGGTGATAGCTTTATTTAATAAGAATGTATTAAACAGGCTTTTCTGTTTCAGAAGACTGGCGTTTTCCATTATGAGTGTATGTTCAGTGAGACAGCTGTGTAAAATGGAATTTAGAATCTCAGATGAATTCAAGACCATATAGACCAAGTTTTCTAATTACAGTGTTTTATAGTGTCAAAATATTCTGTGAGGTATTGTTGATAATGTTACTAATTTTAGCTACTCTTACACTCTTTTCTATCACAGCCCCATGACTTTGACGAATGCAGATTTGATATTAGCGTAAACGATAGTGTTTGGTACCTCCGAGCTCAGGACCCAGACCACAGACAACAGTGGGTAGATGCAATAGAACAACATAAGGTATGTGGGTTTTTTTCTGATTTCCTTTCTTGCTCCCTCATTAGATCTGTTGATGCTTGTGGAGAGTTGCAAGCTTCCCTGTACTGTCATTAAAGTACTCAAGGTATTTATGACAGGTAAAAGCTGCAAGATGGAAGCTGTGTGTTAACTATGTTTCAAAGGAATTGATTTGCTTGTTCTTCATAGATAAAGAGTTTAAAGAACTGAGCTAACAACTGTGAACCTTTCTTGAGCTCTCCAGCCTGAAAAAGAAAAAGCTTTCATTATGTTTGAGTGATTTATTTTTTTAAATGCGTTTGTCCATCGTCTCTTGCTGTTCCTGATTCACTCATCCTGATTATTGAATTGTTTCTTATCTGTCCTAGATACTACAAGAGTCAATTCTCTAGGTTATCATTCTGGTTTTAGCCTCCTCTCTTTATCACTTGGCTGCTTTTACTGTATCTAATTACTGACTTGAATCTACTTGTCTTTTAAGGCCCTATTCTTCATCAGTATTCTGGTTCAGCTTTCCTGATCTCTTCCTTATCTCTTCCAATGAATTTGGTTATTTTCATTTTACCTAAAGGGCTTGAAACGTCAGTTGTTTTTAAAGTATGTAGCACGCAAAGCATCCATTATGTTTTCAGGTACAAGACAGGCACTGCCCCAAGGTGTTGAGTTTAGCCACAACACCTAGCACAATGTGACTTCTGCAGCTGGGTTATACAGATGTTACAAGAATATGAATTAAAGTATATATCAGAATACATACTTACCCTTACTACCCTTACCATACATACTTAAGAATACATACTTACTGAACTGGAGCTTCTTGAAGTATTGCTTACATAAGTACTGTGTGTAATTAAGAAGTCTTACCTTCTATTGGGCAATCCTTGCAATAAGCAGTACATGCTCTTAAATTTAAAGTGCTGCCTTTTGATAATGGTTCTCTAAAAAAAATCATCTCAATTAGCGTATTAGTCCATTTTTAGCTTGGCATTTTGCCTTCACTTTAGGTACAGAGGTAATGTTAAAACACACAAAATTAAGTTGCAAAACCAAGATTCTTTTCTGTAGTCTAGTACAAAAAACACAAAGTTAACCATGGAGTACTCTTGAGGCAAACATACTGCCATTTGCTTCTACTGCAATACCTGAGAGAAACATCTCAAGAGGATACACTAGACAAGTTGCTGGATTACACATCCATAGAGCTGGCATTCCAAAAACTGTTTTGCAGGCGTGGGGGTCTTAAGGTATGGAGTTGTGGGGACATGAAATTTAGTAACCCTGGGCTAAAATTCAGACATGAATGATTTAGCTGGTGAAATGCAGAACTTAATCTGAAGTCCAGGTAAGCAGAAATACAGGTTGGGTCATTGCATGCATACAGTTATCATCTCCAAACTCAGCAACAGTTAAGGACAGCCTTAAAAGAAGGCAAAGAGCAGCATGAAAAAGACATCTCTTTGAGGTTGTGCAGAACAGAGTTTAAGACAGAATTTAGGTATTTTTCATCATTCAGTCCTGCATGGGACCACTTACTTACAATATGGAAGTATCAAGTGGTTATAGTTTGGAATTCGTCATTGTATATGTAAATTTGGAATTAGAATCATAGAATTGCCTAGGTTGGAAGGGACCTTTCAGATCACCTAATCCAACCATCATCTAACACTGATAAAAACCATTGCTAAAACATATCTCTAAGCACTATGTCTACCCATCTTTTAAAGGGCTGTGACTCAACCTCTTCACTGGGCAGCTTCTTCCAATGCTTAATAACCCTTTCAGTGTAAAAATTTTTCCTAATATCCAGCCTGAACCTACCCTGGAGCAACTTGAGGCCATTTCCTCTTGTCATAATGCCTGTTAGTTGGGAGAAGAGACCAACCCACATGTCTCTACAGCCTGCTTTCAAGTAGTTGTAGAAAGTGATACGATCTCCTCTCAGCCTTCTTTTTTTTAGGCCAAACAAGGCCAGTTCCCTCAGCTGCTCCTCATAAGGCTTGTTCTCCAGACCCCTCACCAGCTTCATTGCCCTGTTTCCCCGTGTCACAAAAAATATAAAATCTTGTATTTATCAACACTGAATTTTCTTCTGCTTTACTCCCCAGCACCTATCATGAGGTATGTGTTTGCTTTTCTTTTTCTGCCTGGTATTATTGGTAGACTTAATTCATCTTATTCAGCCTCCTTTTCAGATCGTTAATGAGTGTTGAGGAACATGACTTCTAGTATTCCAAAGGTTGACCTCCCTTTGTGAAGAAGCCTTACTAATTATGCAGGTTTCTCACTAAAAAAAAAAGCAACCAACTTTTAATATCGATTTTGGTTTGGGTAGTTTAAATGTCCATGCTCTGCAAGAATTTAATGGTTCTTTTAAATAAATAAATACATTGGTACCAGATCTGCCTTCACATTTAAGAGAGTGAAATGAGAGGTTTCATGGATAATTCCACTACCCAATTTTTTGAGTATTTACTTGGAGTTAGTATCAGGATAGGAGTAATGAATGCTTTTTTTGTTGGTTTTTTTGAAGTTATCTTTCTACTCTTTGCTAAATGAAAGTGAGTCGCCTTCTGGAATGTTATGTAAACTGAAGAAAAGTATGTCCAGAAGTAGGAAGTGGAAATAAAATTCTTTCTGTTTATGCTGAACTGACAACAAACAGTTCAGTTTGCATTTGCTGTCCTAATGTGATAACACTGGGCTTGACTGTTGTGAATTTGATGGCTTTGTAAGTATGCGTAGTTTGCCATTTCATGGCTATTTGACATTCTTCAGTTTCTTGTGTATTCCTTTTTACTCTGTAGTGTTTACAGTACTCAAGACAAATAGCAGTTTTCATTCTTAAAAGGAGAGGGGAATATTTTGTCACCTCACTTCTAAATAAGCCATCAAACCATTTAATATATTAAAGCAATACATTATTTAAAAGCATTCTCTTTGTAGTATGCACCTAAATACCATGATCAAGACAAGGAAAGGAAAACAGCAAAAGGTAATGCAGTCTTTTAACAATAGCTTAGACTCAAGTCAAAAGTATATACCTAAATGTCAGAAAATCATGAGTGACTAGCATTTTTTCCCGTACAAGGTTCTGTTGTCTTTGTAATACAGTAGCAGATTTGTTTGATGAATGTTGTAGGTGTGGAGCTGCATCTGTTCCTACTTAACTGTTCCTACTAAAATACATAGAAATGCTATCAACAGAAGCCTTGGAAAAATGCTGTGTGCACATAAATAGGTGTACGGTGTAATTAAACATAAAGCAGAAATGCCCAAATCCAGTCTTCATTCTGGTTATTGCTAATGTTTCTCAAAGAATGTGTCTCCAAATGTCTTGTTTCTATAGTTTCTCTATTGAGTGGTTAGTGCTATATCTTATAATTTATATACAACTTTGTAGGAAAAATGTACTGCTTCTTAATAATATTGATAGGATCTGAAAAACAGATTTTCTGTGAGTCTGGAGGTTAATCTCATTTTTCATTTGAATTTCTATGAACAACACTTATTTTTAAGTAACTTCTCACCCATCCTTTAATTGTCTTCAAATTTGTGGAAGTCTTATATCTAAACACTTGATTGAGATAAGGACAAGATGGGCTTTTATGAAGCAAAATGTCCCATTTCACTGAAAAGTTCAGATTTTTGTCTGCTTAGTCTGAAATTTTCTGAAGGAACTGTCCTGATCAGGTTATAAAAATCAAGGAATTCCTTGACAAACTGTTGTTACCAGATAAAAATTATTTTTGTTTAAGAACTAGGTTCTTGAAATGACACATAATAATTTGAATAAAATTGACAGAGGAAGTTATTTCCTTTACTAAGCAGTCATTTTTATTAACTTGAATCTACTGCTATATAAAGTAGTTTTTTGTTTGTTTTTGAAGCTCTTTGTTGCTTGCTGAGTGGGTAGGTAGTTCTGGTAGGCTGCTTAAGCTGTTTGCTAACAAAAGTATGTTTGTGAGACTTACTGTAGCATGTCACAAGGTTGTTTATCTTTAGAGTATGAAAGATGGACTACAGCTTTGTGACTGTGTTTCATTGTGCTCAGAACAGAGAAAACACTGATTTAAAATGAATTTTGTATTAAATTTGAATATGAGCAGACTTAGAAAAACTTTCTGCTTAGCAACACCAATGAGTAGCTGGTAGCCAAGAAATGTAAAACATCTAATGTTCAAGCATAAAAACTTCTAGAATTTTTTGCTCTTTTTTTCATCATTGCATTAGCCTTTTCTTGTATTGAGGTTTCTGGATACTGACTAGGTTAGATGTTTCAAGTCCAGCATTCCAAAATGCATTAAATGAATAGTGTAAAACAGTTACATCGGTGAGGCAAATGAGAAAATAGTTCATGTGTAACCAAGAGTCCTTTCTTCTACTTAAATGTACTGAGCAGATACTTTATCTGTAAAATATCTGGTTGTAAGGGTGTGTATCATTATGAAGCTTTTCTGTTCTCCTACCCTAAGAGACAATCAGGTCTGGGGTAACTTATGACCTTTTCTTAGATGGATCTAATGGAAATGTATATTGCTGAAGAACTCAAGACCAGACTAGGTTTCCACATTTCTCCAGTATGAAAACATTGATGGTGCATGAGCACCAAGGTATCGATGCTTTTGAAGCGTTACTCTCTTCTTAAATAATAAATTAAGGGGCTGGCTCCACATCTCTACCATAGTTGGAAAATGGAATATGGAATTTCTAACCTGGCTTAAATGTTTAGTTCTGTGCTTGGAGGAAAATGGGTCAACCTGTAGAGTTAACCTGGGTTAACCTGTAGTGAACATGGACTCCTTTAGCATGTAGCTTCTAACAAGTAACATGAATATGTGCTATGTAGTATGAATAAATAAGATTTACTTTTTCACTGAAGTGGGAAGTGTTTCTTTATGCATATTAAAATTATCCAAAGTTTTTCTTCTTTACCCTGTATTCTAGTAGAGTTGATGTTAACTTACAAACTTGCATTGCTTCCTAAAGGTATAGATGGAGTGAATTGCTGTTTGCTGCGAGAACCATCTAGATTATTAAATTTTGAGTAAATTAACTTGAACTCCTGAGATACAGACAATGATTTCTTGTAATGTTAATCTAACACCTGATTTGAAAACTTGCTGAGAATTTCTTTAGAAATGAGTGTTCCACGAGAAACTCTGCATCAACTTAGGTTTGTCCCATTTTGTTCTGGTTTAATTTTAATTTTTTTCTAACACAGGTTCTGCATGTGTTCATTACTGACTTTGTGACTCTTCAGCAGAATAAATTGATAGTGTTTTAAGTCATGGATTTTTAAAATCTTGTGTTTATCAAACTGAAATACTGTTTTAAGTCTTGCTGAACTTCTTACAAAATGTGTCTTTGCTGTGTCAAACTGGAAAAGTCATTCTCCAGAGGGATATCTAGATATCCAACAAATTCAGCATGTAAGAAGTACATAGGTTCCCTTTTTCATTTTGAAGTGGTGATATGCAAAGTGTTTATATCTAGAGCAAGAGGTATGAATTTAAAATTCTGACTGTGAAAGGCGTCGAGTGGCTACCTTGAAGTAGTCACTCCTTCATCGTTTTTACTGTTGATTAGACATAGGGAGAGGAGTAGTCATTACTTAGGTTATACTGAAGCATTGGGAAGAGTAAAATTCATAAAATGTCTCTTTTCTAGCAATTTATTTTTCCCCAAATAACATGGGGGGAGGAGGCATGGCAGCCTCAAGGGGTCGAAGATAGTTTAGCTTGTAATTCTCAATGTATACTACAAATTGTTTTTTTAAATTACCAGTTTTCAGACTCAGTAAGATGCTTCACATCCCAGTTTTTTGCATTCTTGAAGTACAGGTCTAGTTAAGATGGTGAAAAACGAAAAAGCTGATTTTGGCAGGCTATTGAAGTCAAATTTAGGAATAAGTGTTAAATCAATTTATTCACTTCCTCTATGAAACACTGATATGTTTCCAAACCAGTAAACTAGAATTGGGACATTTTGCTTTGAGCTTTGTTTTGAGTGTGGATCTGAGTTCATAGATTAATTTAAAAAAACTGCAGGGCAAATTTTAAACAGCATAATTTTGATTGCAGGTGATAAGGGTGCTTCACAATAACGTTGTGGAAAAAACCCCTACCCCACTCCCCACTGTCAGCTTGAAATTTTCAAATGAGTTACTGTGTGTGCTCTTAGGCATTGAAAAATATTACTACTAATAGCAATTGTGATGTTGCAGCAGAAAAGGCAACCGAGTTCATGGGTGTCTGAGAAGAGGACAAGGGGTAGAGATGGGCTTTGGCTAGTCTAACATGAGTACAACACCATACAAAAATAGAACTCCCAGCGGCTGAAAACAGAGCACTGTAGTGTAGTGCACTTGAATAACATCTTTAATATAACAAAATAATCCACAGAGTACTCTTCTAAGAGTCTCCTCAAACTGTTCTAGTTGTTCCAATTCTAAGGTTGAGTTAATGTCAGATTGCTTAAATCTGTTGGTAGTACCAATCACCTTCTCAGTATGAAGGACATCAGGTAAAACACTGAAGTACAATATTGAAGTATTTCTTTAATTTAAACTTGACCTTCTGTCTTTGTGTTATGTCTCTCATGACCTCAAGTGTAAGAGGTTATGTGAGAGTTAACTTTTTTGAAACTCAGAGCAAACCTTAAATTTCACTTTCAACTTAGGGATAAGCACCCAGAGTATTTCTGTTCCTTGAGTTCTGTAATTGAAGTGCTTCACCTTCAGACTGAGACCCAAGTGCATCGACCCATTCCTTCCACCTAATAGCTGCCTTAAGAAATTTCACATTAACAATACTTCAAGTCAAGCTTTTGTTTGAATACTGTATTTAAATATTGATCTATGAGATTATTTTTAGTTAGCTGTGCTAAGAAAACTTTGGAAAATGCTAATGGAGATAACTTTCTCACGCTACTGTTTTATTAGCAGTAGATGCCGGAGCAAAAAAAAATCTGACCAGTTAATCTGTCTTATGTTGACCTGAACAGCTCCCCATTCCTCAGTTGTTCATGTGGAGATCTTTTACAACTCCCTGATACTTTGTATGACTCTCTTCCAGTCCGTGTCTTTCTTTGAGGTACAGCAACAAAATTTGACTTAGTATTCCCACTGAGAATATTACAGATATTGTATAGAATGTAAGATTATTTTGTCTGTCTTGTCAACTACCCTGTTTTGCAAGACCATGATTTTTTTTTTAGTTATTCAGCTTGAGAACCACTAAATCTGATCCATTTTTAGAACTATCTGCAGATTGCTACCTGTCCTATGTTTGTGCAGTACAGTATTTCCTATAAACAAGTAAACGTTGAACTTCATTTTTCTCTAGTGTACACAAGTATCAAGTTTTTGCTGCTCTTCTATCAATTTCAGCCTTTCCAACTCCACTGTCTTGAGTTTTGGTTTCTTTCCAGAAATAATTCTTTATGCTGCTTCCTTTGAGTTAATTTTCTTAAGTGATTGTGCTTCTTCTAGTGCTTTCCAAAGTGTGTGGACTGGCTGGGTGAAGAAAGGCTGGACTGTTCAGCAGTATTGCTTAATAGCTGAGCTTGCTTGTTATTCTGTTGGGAGCTGCTTATTTGATTCTGAAGCTTTACGTGTACATGCAGTTAAGATAATCTTAAATCTTTGTATCCATGAAAGCTGTTATCACTGTCTGCCACATGTTCCTAATTAAGAAGTTTTCTCCTTCATCTAGTCTAGGCATTAACAGGTAGTCTTTATAATCTTAGTAGAAGTCTTGAACTCTCCTTCTCTCAAACCCCTACCCCCAAAAGGTAGTAAACTTAGTTGAGATTATTTACTCCTATCTTTCCTCTAAGTTAGCTAAATATGTGATTTCACTGAAGATCCCAATGCACATAAAGGTTAAAGTAACCTTTTGATCACTGTAAAGCTGGACTGGTGAACCAGAGTGTTCTGAAATTCCTAAAGAATGCCTGAAAATTACAGGCCAAAATGCAAATTAGCAGCGCATTGCCTTGTGGATGCAGTACCATGTGAAAGAAAACACTTGGAAAAGTGTGAACTTGATACCGGATAGCATGAAAGCCTTGTGACACTACTGCTAAGCTGTTAAGGGTATGTCGGTCAATATTTTTGTAATGCTATTTAATGAAGAGTGATGTACATAGCTAAAATAAACTTGGTGCCAAGTCTAACGCTGAGTCTTGAGGTGACCGGAACTGAGTTACCAGGCTCAGCTTGCAGCTGGCTGTGCTGTAAATAACCACTATAATTTACATAAACAAGTGGTAAACTCAAAGGCATGATTAATTCACTTTGAAAACAACTGTGGTAGATCATTTTGATAGCGTATACTTTCATTTAGTAGAAATAAGGGGAATGTCAATGTTTGATACTGGCAGTCGAGCTCCCTGTGGCAGAGTGGCAGCACATTTTTACATAGTCTCCCTGAAAACGGTATTGTTCGTTGAGCTTGACTTTGGTGGTAAATGCCTCTTAGAATCAGGGTAAGCTCATGGTGTAATGAACTGAAAGTACAGAGCTGCAATGTGGAAATAGTAAGTGGTTAAACAGTTAAAAGGTGACATTTGCCAAACAGATCTGCATGCTGTTTACTCAGAATTATTACTCATCAGCTCAAACAGTACTGTGCATTAACAGTTTAACAGAAAAATCTTGGATACCCTGTATGCCTCGTCTACCAAATGCAGTCTTTTTTTCTTTCTAAAAAGACTTTGTATGGGGTGGCTTTTCTTCAGTCAGCTTTCATTACAGTGAAACTCATTGAGCTGATATTAGCAGACCAGTTACACCCTAGCCATAGGGAGTAGATGCTGCTCAGCCACATGGGTGGGGTGCAGAAGTGGTGGTGATACATATTCAGTAACTTTTGGGCTTTTTTAAGACAGACACACAGGTACACACCTCACAGCCCCTATGTCTCTGCTGAAAAACACAGTAACTGCAGGAGCTAATGTGACTAAGGAGCTCAGGAATACTTTTAAAAGCATAAGAATAAGACTTGGGGCATCTTCTGCCTTTTTTTTAATTTGATGTCCACTTGCCATTATTGCAAGTTCTTAAGGTAATTCTTTTAATATAATTTCCACTGTAGGACAATAAAAAGATAATTTTCTCTCTTAAAACAGTAATGCTTGAAAATGTCTTTGCTATTGTGTTAGTGTCGTCTAGGTGAATGGACTTACTACAGAGTAATCAAAATTGTGGTGTGCTGAGCATACCTGTTTTAAATGGGAGAGGGAGGAAGGTTTAATATTTAACTGCTAATATCTAAATGTCCTGTATTGATTGATATGAACACAGGCATCAGAAAGTGTTGAAGGTGGGGAGGAACAAAGAGAGAGGTGTCTATCTTTCATCCCACCCTTCTGAAATAACTTCATCTGAAATAACTTGTGGGTGTTTGTGTATTACCTTAAAATTGCTGGTTTAAGCAAGCTAGTATAGCTGAAGCTTCTCAGCTGGTAAGAACTACTTGCCCCTGATGTATGTTGTGATGGTGATAGTGAAACTTGTGGAAGTTGTAGAGAAGCTGCGGTTTCAGGGGAAGATAGATGCATTTCTCAAATTATTAGTCCTTTACTGGAAATAACAAAAATTCCTTTCTTTAAAATTGACTCAAATTGACTTCCTTCAAGGAGGAAAACTTGGGTATGTCTTACACATTCCATTATGTTAGAACTGTTATCAGCAGGAACCCTTTAATAGATATGATATTGCTTGTCGTTTAATGTTACTAAATTTGCTAAGTGCACTTATTGCTGGAAACTCTGTTTCCTGAAAGAAGACTTTAAGGGAAAGCCAATGAATCAGCAGTTTCAGTTGACTACGCAAGTGTATGCTGCAGCAAACCTAAATGCTGTCACTTCCAAACTGTTGAAACTTCCCTTTCAGGACAGGAAGAAATAGCTCTTTGTCTGTCTTGGCACCCTTTTGCCACTCTTGGGCCCATGTTTGAACAGCAGCTGTAAGTTGCAGCTTTATTAATAAGTAGTTACAGTTAAGATTGTTTAAAGCTGGACTAAAGCTTTCAGTCCATTCCAGCCCAACACACTTGATTAATTATAAACAGTGCAAATTGTTTCACTTTGACCAGCCCAAACTTTCTTTGCTTATGTGTTCCAGTTATGTTTCATAACAATCACTTTGGCTTTGAAAATAGATATTACAATTCTCTGAAGAATGCATCCTTATGGGGTGGAGGTCAGGGTATCTAATTGGACATGCTCTGAGCAGGAGGTGGTACCAGAGATACTTGCAACCTAGTAATTCTGATGCTATGATAAAACCACGTTTCTTACATAGCGGTTCAGTTCTTCCTTGCTCATGTCACAGTATTTTCTGCTTCACAGCAAAAGGATTCCTCAGTTCTGTCTTGAAACGATCCTATTGTAACAAAGTAAAGTTTTGTTGCCTCAGTTTGCTGGTTTTCAGACTTTGTCAATAAAAGATCCAGTTAAACTCTGTCTCCTTGAAGTTTTGCTTTATTGTTGCATTATTTGAAGGTGCAGCTTGTACTTACTTACATTCCTGTTTATACCTGCCCCAAATATGCTAAAGAAGGTTAAACAGAAAATGAAGTATCTATTTCATTTGTTTAGTGGTAGTAGAAGGTTTGAGGAAATCTGTTGGGTAAATCTGCCATTTTGAAATGTAAAAAGTGCAAAGATTAGTAATAATAGCTATTTAGGCTATGCTTCCCATAATCTGATCAAACAACACATAGGACTAAAGGTTTGTGGAAGTATATCTGATCTTCAGAGACTTCCTGGGCTGGTTTGTGTTTTAATTCTTGAAGAGGCCATCATGTCTGCTAGACGCATATCTTTAACAGATCAGGAGTGTTTAGCTGACAGTGCCAAGTCATACATAGCTTCTCTTCTTGGAGTATCCGTGTGAATAGACAGGTGATGCACCTGGAGTAAAAACATGCTCCATTATGCATTTAGGCTTGGTCATAAGAAAAGGAAACCTGCACTATATGGCCTGAGGCTGCAATTAGAGGTAAATATTTGTGTGTCACCTGGGTGGAAAGGCTTTCTGCTAGCTTTATTGATTTATAGTGTCTCAATACAAAATGCTTCAAGAAGGATCTTTTTTAGAGCCCTGTGATACACAGGCAGTCTGCAAAGTTTTCCTTCACTATCCTAGACTGTGGTTCTGCAGCTTTGAGTCTGGAGTGGTTTTGGATGTAGATACCATAGCTTCACTTCTCTGCCATTTTTATGGCTGCTACTTTGTCATGCCTGAACTGGACTATATGCAAATCTGTCAGAATATGAAGATCTGGTGGCAGAATATGCATTTTGTCACTGCCATGCAGAATGGGCCAGGAGCACCTTGTCTTGCCAGTGGAGTCAGGTTTTAATGTTTTGCAATTCAAAGCAGATAACAGCAAGAATGTAGCCACTGTCCTTCAGTCTGCCCTACACACATTCCCATGTCTGTAGGCAGTAGTGTCAGTGTTTTGGTCAGTTTGTGAGCTGTTAACGTGTGGGTGACTTTCTCTTGATGAATTCTTCAGGGATATACCTCTGTAAGAGAACCAGCAATGGGATTGGACTTCAGCACTATGTAGACAGTACATGGGTCTAGAAAATTTAACCTAAGGACGTACATATTGAATGTGTTTCTGCAGTTGCCTGGACTTCTCATAGTATAGTGTGCAGATAAAGCACAAGCTCTTGCAGAAAGTGCTTTTCAAACCACAGTGGTGCTGTCACAAAATGAGTCAGTTTAATTACTAGAACACTGAGTTAGAATAGGCTAATAAAGTGATTGTTTTATCACTAGTACGTAGTTCTGTAACTAATGTTCTAACTAATGAGGAAAAGGCCTCAAGTTGCACCAGGTTTAGATTGGATATTAGGAAAAATTTTTACACTGAAAGGGTTATTAATCATTGGAAGAGGCTGCCCAGGGAAGGGGTTGAGTCGCCATCCTGGCGGTATTTAAAAGACGGGTAGACATAGTGCTCAGAGATGTGGTTTAGTGGTGGGTTTTGTCAGTGTTAGTTTGGTTGGACTAGATGATCTGAAATGTCCCTTCCAACTTAAGCAATTCTATGATTATTGCAAGGAGGGTTTTTGTGTCGGTACCCAGTGCTGCACTGGCATTGTTTATCTTGTTCATAGTTTTTTTTTTACTCCTCTGGAAAGCAGTAAGAACAAAACTGGTGACCCACAGCTTAATGTACAACCTAATGATGGCTGATAGTATTACAGTCCTGTATAAAACTGGTGATAACACTTACCCTTAAGTCTGGAGCATTTTGGAGCCTAGATCCTTTGATTTGCTTTCTTCTGGTGCACTAGAAGCAGTCCTTTGTGACCTGTTTTTCCACCGGTTCCTGGATTTTCCTTCAAGGGCAGGGCAGGTCGTCTTATTGTGAAGACCTGTGCTGTGCTTGAAGTTGTTTTTTCTATTGTCTTGCAGAAGGGGTGTTGGCTTTCAGCAAATAAAAGCAGTCTGATTCTTTTCACATGAATGAATAATGATCGGGGCTGAGGGGGGGGAGTGGGGGAGTGTTGGGTGTTTTTGTATTGGCAGATGACTTTAATTTTCTTACTGAGGTCTGTAATGTCAGGTAACACTTCAATTATCAAAAGATTAGCTTTGAGAAAGCTGCGTTGCATAAAACAGTTCTGCAAACCCCTAAGGAAACCCACTTAAACTGAAATGTTATAAATAGAGTCGGTAACTTATTTCAAATGGAATGTCTCTGTATCACTACTGCGTGACTTTTTGTGGGTTTGGAAGGGTTTAACTAGAACTTTATTTCTTCTGATGCTTCTCAAAGTGCATATGCATACAGGGAAAACTAGTTTGGTGAGAACCTACTTAATGCATGCTCCGTACATGAAGAAATCCTGTGCTTGTTCATCAGGCTGGTATATAAACCTCCTTTTCACTGTGAGCTGTATGTTTGACAGCTGCAGACTAATGGCTGAGCAGTTGAATGTGAAGAAAAGTCTTCTGCAGAGACGTGCTTCTTGAGAGAGAGGTGACAAAATTGCTGTATGTTATATATTAAACGTTCTTTTTTAAAGCCAAATTATAATGATCCTAACTGCTTCATGTTAAATGAAGTTTTAGGAAATCTGTGGCTAAACATTTGTCAGAGTGTTTAATTTGGTGCTAATGACTTTGGATAATCTGAAGTGGAAACTAACGTGTTGTTAGTTCCTTCACTGTTTTTAGCCAGCTCAGAGGTTATATTAAGAATAATTTCATTAATCTCTATTAAAACTTCTAGCTCACTGCCATTGTTTCAGTAATAGATGTCACTGTTACTTCTTGCATACTGTGTGGTAAACCTTATCCTCGCTTAGCAATGTGTCTCAAAGGTAATTATAAAGGCTAAAGGTAAAACTGCTCTGTTGTTAATCGCCTGGCGGGGAGAGGAGGTTTCTGTGCAGAGGGACGGCAGCAGGAACAGGGTGAGGGTTACTATTGGGCTTTGACCAATAGTAACCTTTAGACGCGCCTGTTTCCTTTTGGCTGTTGCCCTCTAGTGGTCACACAGGATATTGGCCGGGGGAGTTTCAACCCACGAACTGCTAACTTTTCAAACACTTGGACGTGAAGAAATCGCCACAGAAGTAATACCGGGTGTACGAAAACTTAATTTGCGCGGTCTTGGCCTGTTAGAACACAGTGTCTTGTGGACATACTCTCCTGCTTCGGGTTGGTGATTCAACAACCTTTTGTAAATCATCTGAGTTCTTATCCTTTCAGACATTCAGATGTGCCTTTTACTTGAAACTCAACCATACAGAGCTCTTAGCATAATATAAATTTGCTTCTGAAGTTTTTTGAGGTGGGAACTGTGCTATAGTTGCATTTCTTTGCCTTTCTGTATCTGGGACTAGGCCTTGTATCTCAACATTGGAAATGCTAAGATAATTTGTCACTTTAGCCTTTGATTGTATCACACTAGACTTATTCTTGACCCACAAATTAACATGAGAATTATAGAATTGGGTAGTGCTAGTCTTTGTAAACCAATTCATGTTTGTCTTAATTTCTAAAAATGGTGGTACATCCATTGTGTATCAGGTGTTTGACTTAAGATCTTGCAAATGTTTCTTATTGTGGTAAGTTATTTTCTGCTTGTCATGCAGAACAGTTCTTTGTTTATATAGTTATCCTTTCAGAACTTTAAATTGATAGTTCTAGTCTGTTAATCTTTAGTGGAAAAAAAATTATCTTTGGACAGAATTATTACCTAATTAGTTTGAGCTTAAGATGCAGAATCTTTATGTTGCCAGATTGATGTATTGCTGGAAACAAGCCTAAAGCTGCTACTGATGGCAGGACTCTGGGCTTTGTTTCTAAACAAACATAACTGGCACAAATAGAAGGATTGGTTTTATGAAACTTCAACCCTGGACAACATGAGGAATCTGAAACTATATAAGGAACATGACAAAAAAAGATGCACGTCCTGGGTAGCTCCTTATTTCATATAACTTTTTTTGTGCAAGTGTGTAATGAGTGCAGTGATGAGCTTCCCTTGGTTTTGAGGGAAGTGAGTGTTGAGACCTGATAAAAACAAGGGCTACAGCAAGAAGGAAGTGAATAGGAAATAGGTTTTGGAAGTCAAGAAAAATGTGTTAGATTTGATACGGTGTAAGATGCAAAACAAGCACTGTGCTGAAAGTAGACTCTTCTCTTTACCTACCTTTTCCCAAATTACTGTTGTAATATTGCAGTTTAAGCTGAATGTGTTCTCGTGATATTCCTTTGGGTGTAAGATCAATTTTTCTTAAATATTCCGTCAAACATAATATAGATTTACCCATCTTTGACAATTCCAGCTGCCTTTATCCTCCAGTGCTTGCAGCCTGTTGCATACTCAGGGGTATGCCAAGCGTTTAACAGATTTCTATTCTGATGGCTAGATGGATGTCTGAGGATTGAATGGAGGGGAAAATTTTATTACGATGTGTAGCAGTGACAAGATAACTGTTAACTGCAGTAGATGAACAAGAGATTAGTGGTCTTTGTTGGTTTTGGAGAAGCATTCGCTTTGATACTTTTTTTGTTTATTGATAAGCTTGTTGATGGATTTGTTCTGTGTTACTCTAAAGCTTTTTGTAGTCCCTTTTTTTCTGCGCAATTAAAGAACCTTGCCTGCATCTATGCTTTGAATTCTAGGTTTCTTGATATAAAAGTGTTTCTTCTGAGTAAGCAAAGCGTAGGCTTCTCAAGTCCAGAACCCAGACTATCTCAGACTTGCAAAAAGTAACTTTCTGCAAAGGTGGGCAAAACCACCAACTTTGCTGTTTAACCATGGTCTCTCCTTTGAAATCTGATTCTGGTCTAACCCAGGATTCTTTGGCATAGCACTGGTTGTGGATGTGTTTTTCCAATTCTGCACAGAGGTGATATTTAAGGTAGTGAAGTATTACATTAATAGGTTAAAAAAAGAAAAAAAAAAAAAAAAAACAAAACACAAAACCAGTCAACCAAACAAAAACCCCCAACAACCAAGTGGTAGTAGAAAGCAATTAATCCTTCCCTGCCACTTTGAAGGATAAGATATTATTTACATGTCTGTTACCTGCGAGCACAGGGTGCAGTTCACTCTGGTGGCTGCTGATGGGAGCTGGGTTACCCCTGTGTGCCTTGTCCCGGCTTTCCCTCCGCATCCTTGCAGGGGAGAAGCCAGTCCCCAGCTGCTGCAGCAGGTTTCCCTGCCACCTCCTGGCTCCTCTGCCTACTAGCACTTGTGCACCGTCCCTGGCAACACTCCTTTTAGAATTTTATACAATGCAATGATTTAATATAACTATTAAATGCAGTTTAACTATTGTGTAGCTTTGTATAGCTGTTAAAAAGAAAGATATGGTAAGTGCTTGCAGCAGGATCAAGAACTGTTCTGATTTTTAAAGGCACAGTTGTGCAAGGACTAGCCTTAAACCAAGATCAAGCAGTATGTGTTTGAATGAAATAATTATTTAAAATTTATGACTATACCTTCTACCTGTCAAAGCATCAAAGCAAGTAAGAATACTCACTTCAGTGTATTGGGAGCCGTGGCCAGAACATCAGTGCTTTTCCTGGCAGTGGTAGCAGAATGGAGATTCCTAATTATTGTGTAGCTCTAAAGATCTTACTTTTCCCTCTCCTGACAGCCCAGATTCATAGAAGGGGCAAATGTAGACCTCTCCCAGTCTTGCTGTAGCCTCATGGCCCAACAGTACAAGCTGCTTTAGTTTTATTGCTGATCAGTATACAGAGGAATGCTATTATTGTCACCTTGGGTTTCTGTACTTTGGCTCAGGGAAGAGTATTATTCTATAAAATTACACTTGTACACAGTGGTTCCCAAGCATGAGGAGCAGGACATTAAAGGCTGTGGGCTCTTGAGTGTCCTCCTGGCTGTTCTTCATTTTGCTTTTGGAGTGGCTGCCTCTCCCTGTTCAACTTTTGTGGAATCTTAGCATTTAAAGATGTTGAATAATATTTGGTGAGTAGTTTTCCTGTGTACATTAAGAGTTAAGAGAATTCATAGAAAAACAGTGCACATCCATGTAAGTAAACATGGGTGTGAACTACGTGGATAAGGATTATCAAAAACCAGTCATTGGCCTTTAGTTGCCTCTTTGTCAGCATGCGTTCTCTTCTTTCTGCAATGATTTGTGTTGATGCTGCTTCTCAGCAGAGAACTTTCGATTTTTGTTACTTAGATTGGACAAGTGAGTATAGCAGTTACAATAATCTTAGGGCTGTATTGCTATGGTTTGAGAAACCTGGTCTTGTGGGAGGTGTCCCTGCCCATGGCAGGGGGGGTTGGAACTTAATGATCTTTAAGGTCCATTCCAACCCAAACCATTCTATGATTCTGGTGGTTTCAGTTTTCTTATTATACTTCTTTTTCAACTCAGAATTCCTGGTTTTTTTTTTCCACCTGTGCATGTAGTATGCTATTTACTATGGAATTACCACATTTATCACTGTTGGAGGAAAAATATTACTACATTTGTTCACCTGCTTGTGCAGCTGCAAAGAAAGGTCATGTTAGAAGCTTTTTTGTTTTCTAAGTAATCCCCTGCACTGTGCTTGGGAGGTCTGTAGGCAGGGGAACCATTATCCAGCTGCTGTGACCTGGATTGTGAAATTCCCATCTCTGCCTTCCTGCCAATAAATACCTCTGTTTTGAAACTTCAAATTCCCATTGTCAGCGGCTATGGAACAATTGGAAAATCAGACCTATAGACACGTTAGTTGTATTTTTAACTTCAGTCCTTAGGACTGCCCTGCCTGTAGTGTGGTGTTATTAATGCCTGCAGGCATCCCTAGGTAGCCCTTCTTTGGCTCATCCTAGCAGTAACACTTCAAGTCTGTGGTGAAACAAGTCTAAAAATTGTCCTTGGAACACAGTTGTTTCACCGAGCTTGTCTGCTTTGTCTCCACCAAATCTTTCATAGTACCTTTTTCATTTTGTGTTTTTACTTTTTTCTGCATTCTTGTTTTTCATAAGCTATTGCAGTTTGATCTCTTGGATGTTTTAGTAGGATTTTTTTAGAAATACTGCAGAGAACATGATTAGAGTCACTGTATCCAAATGTCTGTTTCATCGCCTCCTAGGGTGTGCCGTATGCCTAGAGGGAGGAGCTGCTTGCTGCTTGTGTTATGTAAAATAATAAATAATTTATGCTGCTAACTGAAAATATCTGCCTTGGTAGACAAACATGATTTGAATTGCTTGACAGGCACTAAGTTGAGACATAATAAAAAGATTCCTTGAAGACATGGGAGAATAATTTGCTTTGATTTATTTCTTCTTAAAGAGGGGGAGCTTTCCCATGAGCCTGTGCTTTACTCGAGAGTATTACTGACCCACTTTAGGAAACCCCTGACTGTCGGATCAGTGTGAGCTGTAATGGAGGTCTGCGGTGTGATTCTGCAGATACTTAGCTATTTTACTGAAAGCAGCTTTTCTGATGCACTGCCTTGTTGCTGATACCAGCAACCTGCTCCAATAAAGAATCACATGAAGCTTTGGATCATGTGGCTCTTTCCTCTCGTCTGACACAACAAAAGGATTAATGGATTTTGTGCACCGCCTTAGAAAGCTGAAGGTGTTGCGATGTACTAACAAGTGCCAGTTTTAGTGTGGCTTTGAAGCTATGATGAACGCATGGAATTGCAAAGAACTGCATCTGTATAGTGAGCATGGTAATTTAGCTTTAGTGCTTGGTGGTATGAATTGATACAACTACTGCAAGTTATTTTGTTTTCAAGCAGAGACTCTTGGCTTCTATTATATGGACTCTACCTGCTTTTCCAGTTTTTTGTCTTGGGAGATTAAAAATTGTGTAAACAGAAGAAGCCTGTTTCTACATTCCTCTTCTCAATGTAATTGACCATTTCTACAGTGAATAGTTAATGATGATCTGCTTTGCAAGACATAAATGCGGCAGTGACCTGCTCTCTTTTAGATGTTGCGGTAGTAGAATGGTGGGGCTTTGCATGATGCCTGTTTTCATTGTTTGTGTTAAGCTGCTTGCATGTGTCTGCTATGAGCTGGATGGCTTCTCCCTGCATCAGTTATAAAGGAATACTTATTTTCTGTTTCTTCTGACAAATAAGTATTCTTGATGTAATTTTCCTTTTTTCCCTATGGCTATTAAAACATAATTGTCTGAGGCAGTTTTGTGAACGTGATCTGTTAATGCACGTGCTTAGGATTCATGCTGTATGCTGTTTGGTCTGCTATTCTGTTTGCTGGTTTTGCTTCTTAGTGGCAAGTAGTTAAAACTGCCTAAATGCTTTTTAATGTAGCACCTTTATATTGGCAGGGTTTGCAAGCTGATAGCTGTATATGCTGTCTTGTATACAATTCTGAAGTGTGAGTGAACTCTTTAGTGGAATTTATTAATCACAAGCATAAATAACAGTCAAATACACTGCTGAAAAGGTACCTTAAAAAATTAAGCTTACATATTGTTATGGAGGGTTCTTTCACCCTCAATTTTTTTGTTTATTGAGCGTTGACTGTATGGGTAATATTGGAAGAGAAGTATTCAGTTCAAATGTAGAGTATAAATCAGATTATATAATTCTAAGATTACATCTATTCTTGTAAGTTCTACAGTCGTACTGTTCAGTTGTGACTTTGATTAAATCTTCAAATAGAGAAACTTAAAAAACTTACTAAGCTTAAATCCAGGTTTTGCATAGGTATATCTTTCTCACTTAAAGGAGAAAGCAATCAGAAGATGTTTGCTGTCCTTAGTTAAAATGCTCTGGCATCAATGCAATGGATATTTTGGTTACATCTTAAAGTCATTAAGTCATATCCTGATGAAATGAAATTTTATCTTCTTTCTAGTGTGTACAACCTACAGAGAAATAGAATGAGTCCCCACTGTCAAATTGACTGTAGTAAAAGCACATTCAGAGTCATCTTAATATTTGTAGCATATGATTAATAAATACTGTTGTTAGAATTGCATTTAGAGGACATCTTAAATGTTTCATGCTTCAGAGTGTTGTGTGACATTTTATAAAATGCTCTTTCCAGTTTTATGCTCATTAAGCACTTCTGAAATGAAATAATGGTATACCCCAAACTCCCTTACCCACTTTGTTTCTAATTGAGTATTTGCAAAAAACCTAATTAAAGCTTCATTATTTGATTTCTGTTATACTTAAGATTACAAACCAGTGAATTAAGGTATAATCTTTGCACTGAATTGCATTGCAGTTCAAAATGTGGCCCAGTATCCCAATGTATTACTAAAGCTGGATACACTGCTTAACGCTTGAACTGATGTTCTAAAAAAGCCCCATGTGAAAAAATGACTTTTTAGCACTTTGGTTGGTATGTTTATGTAGCTATTCGTCTAGGACACTTGCTCAGTATGAGATAGCTTTAATCGGTCATATTCATTTTTCAATTCTGCTTCTACTGTTGATACTCAATCCTGTTTCTTTTCTGTTTTCTCAATGCTTTCTTGTCTTCCACCCCATTCTTTAAATGGGCCAGATTGAAGTTGACTCTTGGGTCCTTGTTGATTGGTTTTGCTAGATAATTTCATTGTCTTGTTCATTCAGGTGTTATGTGGACAGCTCTGGGACTGACTTTTTTCTTTTCAGTCACACCTTCATGTCTCCAAACTGGGTTTCTCTGCCACTGCTCCTTTGTTACCCAAACATGCATACTTTGTCCTGCATATTACAGTATTTTCAAAATCCTCTTGTTTTAACTAACACTTCAAACAACTTTCTCCTTTCTTTCAATACTCTTTAAGTCAATTTGCATCTTAGTTTGTCAGCACTGTCCTGCCTTCCCAAAACCTTTGCAGTTTCCTTTTTTCCATTAAAAAGTACAACAGCTAGAATTTTCTCACTGGTTCGTGTTTATTCTATATAATTTTTGTCTGCCCTCCTCCCTGCCCCATCAGAATTTCTGTGCTACTGCAGAATTTCTTATTTCTGTCAAAAAGTATTTGGCAGAATTTCTTATGTCTGTCTTTTCCAACGTTGTTACTGTCTACTTGGTCAAACTCATCTATTAACAGTATTTCAAATACTAACTCTGAACCATCTGTTTATTTCTTACATTCTCTTTCAGGGTTTTTCTTCTCATTTGCCACACACAGGCCATTTACATTAACCTTTAGGGAAATATTTTTCTTCCAATTTCTCAGTATCTGCTTTTCTTTCACATGTGAGGAAACTTGTCAAACCTGATATTTTTCTAGATCTTTTTAATGTTATTTTAATCAAGAGATGGGTGGGGTTTTTTTCCCACTATTTAATCACTTACTATTATTGTCTTCTCCCTCTTGCTTTTAATATCTCACCTTGTTTTTGGTAGACTTTTGTTCTCTGTAGAAAATAATTTCAGTCTCTTATCAAGAATTATGCTGAAGAAGCCTGGAACAAGAGGGAAAACAAAAAAAAATATGCAATAAAAAAGCCCAAAGGAAAAAAACCAACCCAAACAGCTTGGTAGCAGTAATTGTCTTGTTTTCTGTGATCTCTATTTTGTTTGCTTTTAAAAATAAAATGGCACTATATGAGTCATTGGAAAGATTGGCTGAGGCTGATTGTCTTCAAACTGAACCATGTTAATCCTTCGATTAATTGTAGAGTACTGCAGGTATAGGTTTTTGAATGCTGTGCAAAAGTTGCTTGGTAGGCATTACGTAAACCAAAATAGTGGATCATTGTCCCTTTGTTTTGAACTCTTAAATATATGTTGCCCTGTTCTTTTGGGGGCACATAATAGGTTGTAGATAATGTTCTGTAAAAAAATAAGTTATGATAACAAAAATATAGATTGATGGCAACTACAGATGCTGCATCAACATCTTAAATATGCAGGCATAATTTGAGTTAAGCCCTTGCTGCTTCCTGAAAAGAAACAAATGGACTGGTTTCAGAGGAAATTACATTAATCTTGCTTTCTCTATTTCTTTTTAATAAAAAGCCTCAACACTCTAGTTTAGTGTGTGATTTGTTTTTTAGACTGAATCTGGCTATGGATCGGAGACCAGTTTACGACGTCATGGCTCCATGGTGTCTCTTGTTTCTGGAGCAAGTGGATACTCTGCAACATCCACCTCTTCATTCAAGGTTAGTGAATAAAGTTGTCTTAGTATTGGTGTTTAAATAACACGTGCAACTGGAAAAGAAATTATTTATGTGAAGATTCATTCACACTATAATACAAAAAATACAGAATACTGGGTTTACCATAAGTGTTAGTAATTTATCATAGGATGATGAACAGATCATATAGGAAGCTATCTCATGCTTCTATGCAGTTGTCCCTTTTAAACTGGTGTCATCTTCCAATGGGAAGAAAAAACATACCTGTGGGAGCATTTATTATCCTTTCCTAATTTAATCCTCGGAGTATCAAGCTGTCTAAATGAAAGAAATGCTCATTCTATGATTTAATCAATAAATTTGATTAATACTGATTGACAAATCCTTGTCTCGTGTGGATAAATATTTAACATATGAACTTGGGTGGGCTGTGCTTCTGGGAGAGCAGAGGAGCAGCAACACAGGAAAGGGGAGTAAACATTGCAACAAAGATCTTAAACTGGAGCTGACTCTTTATAAGGCAAATAGGCATAAAGTTGGTAGCATGCAAGATCACATTTTTAATAAGCTTTTGTTTGAATGCTTTTATGTAGCAGATGCAGTCAAGACAAAAGATTGAGACCAGTGGACAAAATGAGTAAGGAACACTTATATGCCGTTCCTTATGCTCTTCTAATGTTGACAGTATTTCATAGCTGCTGATATCTAAAATTTCCTTAGTGTACTTGAAGTTGTTCTTCATAGCTGCAGGAATCCTTTTTTTTTTTTATTAATGCACTGAACTATTGCTGAGTATCTAGATGCATTTCAGGCTGTTTTTCTCTTGTATTTTCAGAAGGGCCATAGCTTACGCGAGAAGCTTGCAGAAATGGAAACTTTTAGAGACATCTTATGTAGACAAGTTGATACTTTACAGAAATACTTTGATGCCTGCGCAGATGCGGTTTCCAAAGATGAACTCCAGAGGGATAAAGGTAACTGTAACTGAAAACTTGTGTCTCAACAGAATTTAGCTTTTTCGCACAGTAATAACCCTTGAAATAGTTGCTATGGAGTTTGATGCCATATAAATAAAATATGTATCTTAAATTTACTCTTTAGTGTAGGGATTGGTCATAGGTTTTTCTGCTTGCATAGTGTTAACTACTTTCACTTCAAAAGTTGGATTTCCATAAAACCCTGGTTAACTTAATATTGATCTGTAACTCTCAACAGGACAAAATAAATGCCATGTTAAGCATTTGATGTTACAGAATAATGATTGTTTACCCTCTAAAATTCAATTAGTTCATTGCTGTATCTCTTACCTTTTATTTTGGAAATCCAATAGGATATTACTTTTGATAGAGAAAGTACATTCTTTAAAAAAGGTGAAGGTGCTGCCATAATGAATGCTCCTGAGATGCATTGGCTGGAACTACAGCACTGAGTGCACACTTGAGGCCCTGGTAGACTCAGGTGTGAATGTCTGTGTGTCTCTGAATTGCTCCTCTCAACAGCACAACTTGTTGTCATATCCATGCTCTCTCCTGAGGCATTTACATTCATCCCTGTGTTTGACCTGGCAGCTTGAAACTTTTGGTAGTAAGAAAATAGTGGATAAATACAATTCCACTTCTTTGCAAACTTCATAATGTAGAAGAGTAGATAGTTGTTGAGTCATGGCTCCCTGCTTATTCAGTTGTAACACCAAAATAATGTTGTTATTCCCATAGAATCCAGTGCTAGACTTTCAACACTGAGCAAGTATTTGTCTCCTGATGGTTTCTCACAGTAATGTTGATAGTGGTCCTGGGTCAAAAGAAAAAAAAAGGCAGGGCTGTTCATGGTTGTGAAAAGGAAAATACTGCCTAGCTGTGAAGATGCTTTTAATTTTTTCTTGCATGTTGAATTGGAAATGCTTTCTCACTCCCATAACACACTTTCTCTCAAATTTAGTGGTAGAAGATGATGAAGATGATTTCCCTACAATGCGTTCAGATGGGGATTTTCTGCATAACAGTAACAGCAGTAAGGAAAAATGTAAGTGTTCCAATTTTTTCACTGAAAATTCATATGAATGGTATGATGATAAGCCTGATACAAGGTGGATATTTATGCTTTTTTCTAAACAGAAAATGGCAGTAATAGTTACATTAATGTATGTGACAGGAAGGTCCTATTCATGTTATAATTCGTTAGCTGCGTTTCATGATTCTCTGAGTTATTCTTAATTCACACCAATACTAATGCAAGCTTGTGAAGCTGGAATTTCTTATTCTGTTTACAAGGCCATTTTCACTACAGAATTCTGTTGAAACAGCTGCATCATTGAGATATTACGAACTGAGATTTGTAACATGCAATTGCAGTTTTTCTTGCGTCACCTGCTTTTATGAGGTATTTATTTGGTGTGCAGTAGAGCACAATGCTTTTCCAGTTAGGTATGTCTGAGTGTATTTTTTTCATTCTGTGGCTACATCATGGTTAAGTCAACACTGTTACTAATTCTCACTCATAATTTTAGCGTTTTTTTACCATATTTTCCATTGTTATGATGAACAGAATTCTGATTTTTATTCTTAAATGATCTAGTTATTGTTCTCACAGCCTCCATGCAGTGAATGTGAAGAACTTGTGCAGATTTCTTGCTGGTCAAGAAATCTGTACTTCTGGCCTGGCAGAAGTTGTGTATGCATTTAAAATCTATTTGCATTCTTCTTAGACTTTCTCTTGTTTCCTGGCTGAAATATTTTAGTGCATATGTTCTCTAGATGCTGACAATTCAATGAGTCCTAAAGTATTTCTTAGACTTTGAATTACGAAACTCTGAAGTTGCACTGCCTCCAGTTTCAAATCTGATGGAATTACCAAAAGTGTTTTTTAATATGTAAACACTTCTATCAATAACCTGGAAAATATATGGGCAAAATAAGCCTTTTCTGTGTGTTCTGTTTTCTTTTTAACTGGCTCTTGTCACTGTGTTGCATCTTTCTTTGCTGTATTTAAGTGCTCTTTCTAGAGTATAGCCAAAACTGTTACAAAGAAAGAGGAAAGGAAGTGAAAGGAGCTTTCAGCATATTTCCAGAATTCATCATATGAGTAGATTTTTTTCAATTATGTAAAGTGCTTACTCTACTGAGGATTAATTGTAATGCTGATTTCTGTGGTTAACTATCGTATAACTCTGAAGTTTTGAATAAATCTTTTTTGCCTCTCATCACCAAAGATAAGCAAACTTGCCATGCTCACCTGGAAGTGCGCAGTTCCCCTAACCCTATTGTGTATGTAAAAGTATACATTTTCTTTGAGGACCATTTAAGTCAGAACAAATTTCAGAAAACTGCAAAAACCTTCTTTAAATAAATTTTAAGTGAGAATTTAATTTTACTGTATGATTCGCTTTGAAAGACATGCCTTTGCCAAACTTAATTTTTGTAAGATCATGTAGGAATTTCCGCTTAATATACCTTTAGAACATTTCTTCATATCTACATTCTTCTGGTGTATACACACATACTATATCGGGAATGTCATTAGAAAAGTTTCTATTTTTAGTACATCTGGTCATCTTAGAATATTTAAATGCAAAGTGACTTCATGGGTTTTTTGTCACCTATATATCAAGAATTTGAAGTCATATCCATATTCCTCTTGTAAAAGGCTCTCTATCAAGTCTATGGGAAGTTACTATGTATTATAGTATAAAATCACTATAGCTCACTACAGAAAATAATTTCTGTGACCCCTTGCTTTTGCAAAACTTCTAATTCCAGTTGTTGTAATTCCTGCTTACATTAAATTTATTTTCTATCAATTATTTCTGTGAAAAGCTTTATCTCCATTTTAGTTTTTCTGTGCCTCAGTTTGATTTCTAAGGGCTAAATCCATCAAATATTTAGTAGCTGAGTGCTGCAAAGCTTGATTAGACATGAAAAATTGGAGTCTCTTCCCTAAAGTGGAATGAGAAGTCATAAGTGATGCAGTGTGGGAAGTAAATGTCTCTGATGGAGACAGCCATGCCCATTTATTGGGCAGAAAACTACTCAGACTAACTGGTAATGAAAGATTTATCTTCAGCTTTACCCTTTTCTAAAGCTTAGCCTCAGAGCAGCTGTTAGGATTCTTTGGTTTCACAAATTTCAGGTTTCCTTCTTGAAGTCTCCATCCGGTCCTAGAAGGACTGGAACAATCTTAACTGTGGCTGAGAAGTGGTTGCCTGTTTATTCTGGGCCTGTTCTGCAGTCAGCACGCGAAGTGAGAAGCACAGGTTCAACCTCTTATTAGCCTACTATGACAAGGAGGAGGGTTTGAGCCAGCAGTTCAAACCACTAGTGCACCCATCTAATGCTCAAATCATTAGATTTAAGGCTATCTTAAAGGACCATATTCACATTGTCTTTTGAAATGTATTCCCTTCTGCATGTTTTCTGGGTGGGAGGCAAAAGTTAACATGACTGTATAGATTTATGTACTACTCTGAAGAAGACATTTTAGAAAGGGAGGCTTTTTTTCCTGTATCCTCCAGGACTTTGAGTGAAGAAGTAGGAAGAGTACTATGAAGGTATTTACATCATTGGTCACTTCCCGGTTAAAAAAAAATGTGGTAGCTGAAGCAGCAATCACTTGTGTAAAACACCAAGGGAGAGTCCGGCTGATGAATATTTACCCATTGGGATCTTATATTTTAAGAATGTAGAATCTCGATCAACACATGTTCCCATCCATCTGCTCGGGAAAATGAGTGTATTCAGATTTAAATTGCGTAAGAATAGGAAGAGCAGGTGAAACCTACTTAAGGAACCTCTTTGAAGATGGAAGGTGTTTTTATGCTGAAATTATAACGATGCAAATGGTACGGAGGCTGAATATGAGAAATTTGATGTAAATCACAGTGGGATTTATGCTGTATTTTTGTACTTTGAATGGAGGAATAATATTCATCAACATATTGCTGAAATAATAGGGTTGTTCTTAAAGCAAAACTAATCATATTGGCCCTACTGCTATCCACATAAGATCAACACCAGTAGGTATCATAAAATAGGTCATGGACCAGAACATTTCTTTTTCACTTAGTTTAGTGACGTAAGATGTTATGGTGGCATAAAATGGAAAAGATAAAGGAACTTCTTTCTACTTACTGCCTTTAAAATAATTTTCTGTTTCACTGGAAAAACAGATTTGATCAAACGTGATGTTTAGAATACCTGGGAAAGTGTTACAAGGAGAATCTTAGGAACAAGAAGGGAAGACTGACCTATCCTAACAAACGTAGAAGAGTAGGAGAGAAGGGCAAAAAATACTGCTGAAGGCTAAAGCATAGTATGAGGGATCTTTTCTATGAAAGGCAAGAGGAAACAAGTCAGAAATAAAGTAAAATGCTTAAAAAACAGGACAATTAAAAAGGAAACGTTTGAAAGATGCTGAAACTGAAGTTGGGGGAAAAAAATCATCCTGCTGCTTTTCTCAGACGTCTGCATGCAGTTTGATCAAGAAGCTAGAGCACTAGTTGCAATGATGGAGAACGGTTTCCTATTAGCCTTTATCTTGAACCAGATTTCATTTTGAAATACTCAATCTTGTACCTCCCATGAAAAAAAGCCTGAGAAAAGGAATATGAAAGATGTTCATATTCTCCAAATAGAAAATCTCCTGATAAATATTTCGAATGTGCTGAAGTTCAGCTGTTACTGGGATGAGGTTTGAGGTCATCTTCTGACATGATCTGGGAAGATAGATGTCCCTGGTGAGTAGGAATGAATCAAAATACTCCCATCCATCATAAGCAGTATCTTGAGTGACCATCTCTTCAAAGAAACCAGCTTTGCGTTTTTCTGCAACAAGTTCAGTTTTCCCACAATTATAATGGCTGAGGGGAATTTGAGTGAAGAAGTAGGAAGAGTACTATGAAGGTATTTACATCATTGGTCACTTCCCGGTTAAAAAAAAATGTGGTAGCTGAAGCAGCAATCACTTGTGTAAAACACCAAGGGAGAGTCCGGCTGATGAATATTTACCCATTGGGATCTTATATTTTAAGAATGTAGAATCTCGATCAACACATGTTCCCATCCATCTGCTCGGGAAAATGAGTGTATTCAGATTTAAATTGCGTAAGAATAGGAAGAGCAGGTGAAACCTACTTAAGGAACCTCTTTGAAGATGGAAGGTGTTTTTATGCTGAAATTATAACGATGCAAATGGTACGGAGGCTGAATATGAGAAATTTGATGTAAATCACAGTGGGATTTATGCTGTATTTTTGTACTTTGAATGGAGGAATAATATTCATCAACATATTGCTGAAATAATAGGGTTGTTCTTAAAGCAAAACTAATCATATTGGCCCTACTGCTATCCACATAAGATCAACACCAGTAGGTATCATAAAATAGGTCATGGACCAGAACATTTCTTTTTCACTTAGTTTAGTGACGTAAGATGTTATGGTGGCATAAAATGGAAAAGATAAAGGAACTTCTTTCTACTTACTGCCTTTAAAATAATTTTCTGTTTCACTGGAAAAACAGATTTGATCAAACGTGATGTTTAGAATACCTGGGAAAGTGTTACAAGGAGAATCTTAGGAACAAGAAGGGAAGACTGACCTATCCTAACAAACGTAGAAGAGTAGGAGAGAAGGGCAAAAAATACTGCTGAAGGCTAAAGCATAGTATGAGGGATCTTTTCTATGAAAGGCAAGAGGAAACAAGTCAGAAATAAAGTAAAATGCTTAAAAAACAGGACAATTAAAAAGGAAACGTTTGAAAGATGCTGAAACTGAAGTTGGGGGAAAAAAATCATCCTGCTGCTTTTCTCAGACGTCTGCATGCAGTTTGATCAAGAAGCTAGAGCACTAGTTGCAATGATGGAGAACGGTTTCCTATTAGCCTTTATCTTGAACCAGATTTCATTTTGAAATACTCAATCTTGTACCTCCCATGAAAAAAAGCCTGAGAAAAGGAATATGAAAGATGTTCATATTCTCCAAATAGAAAATCTCCTGATAAATATTTCGAATGTGCTGAAGTTCAGCTGTTACTGGGATGAGGTTTGAGGTCATCTTCTGACATGATCTGGGAAGATAGATGTCCCTGGTGAGTAGGAATGAATCAAAATACTCCCATCCATCATAAGCAGTATCTTGAGTGACCATCTCTTCAAAGAAACCAGCTTTGCGTTTTTCTGCAACAAGTTCAGTTTTCCCACAATTATAATGGCTGAGGGGAAGGCAGGGACCGGCTCCAGGGCAGGTAAGACTGCGCTGGGTGAGGGATCTGTAGCTGGAAAAGGCCGACGAGAAGCTCTTTTGGGGGCTTTTTGGACGCAGGGCAAAGCCTTCTCCTTGTGGTCGAGGCTGACAGGCGGTGGGTGGGCTGCTGAGTGGCCTGAGCGGCGCCAGCACCTCCGGCGGCTCGTCACACCTGATAAGGAGCCCCCGGGAGGCTAGCCTCGGCCCACTGAGCCACAAGCAGTGCTCGGGGGCCTGTCTTGGTCAGTGCCTCACGTCGCTGTGACTTGTACAACAGCGTCCTGAACCTCTGCCTTTGTACAAGGTAAGTTCAGTTTCTTTCAGTAGTTACACAACTGGCACTGTCTCTTGCTAACAGACAACAAGCTATGGTCAGAACTAGGTCGAAGGCCATTGTTAAGAAAGCCGTGGGCACTCAGACAGAGGCCCTGCGTAAACATGTGGGTGTCCAGGCCTCTGGATGCAGGGAGTGTCGGGGCCTGGCCCTTGCCATGGAGGGTAGTGAGGACAACACCTGTGTGAGATGCGAACAGGTGAATGATCTCCTCAGCCTGGTGGTAGAGCTGAAGGAGGAAGTGGAAAGGTTGAGGACTATCAGAGAGTGTGAGAAGGAGATAGACTGGTGGGCCCACTCCCTGAGAGTAAGGGAACACGTTGGGGCCCCACATACAACAGAGGACCATCCTCCCACTTCTCACCCGGCAGTAGAAGGAGACCTCGGAGAGGAGGGGGGATGGAAAAAGGTCCCTGCTAGGCGAAGCAGGCAAATCTCCTCCCTGCCCTTCCCACCTCCCCAGCTACCCCTCCAGAACCGATATGGAATCTTGGAAGAGGAACTGGCTGCTGGAGAGGAGGATGGAGCGTCTTGGCTAGAAACATCAGAAAAACCAAGGGTCCTGCCTCAGAGTGGGAAGCGGAACCCTCGACAGCCTTCCCCACACTCCCAGATACACTTGTTTGGTGATCTGGATTTTGGGGATGAGGCAGATGATGCTGGAGACGATGAGCTCCCCAGTGAGGCTCCCTGGATGGGTCGCCCAGCCCCGTGTCTCAGGACCTGAACAACTAAGAAAAAAAGAAGGGTCATTGTAATCGGTGACTCCCTTTTGTATGGTACAGAGGGCCCAATCTGTAGGCCGGACCCATCCCATAGGGAAGTCACCTGCCTCCCTGGGGCCAGGACTAGGGACATACTAAATAAGACTCGCACCCTGGTTCAACCCTTGGACTACAACCCACTTCTGATATTTCAGGTGGGCCATGATGAGGTAAATACAAGAAGCCTTAAGGCAATGAGAAAGGATTTCCGAAGTCTGGGACAACTAGTCAAGGGATCAGGAGCACAGGTTGTGTTCTCCTCTATCCCACTAGTCACAGGGCAGGATGAAAAGATAAATAGGAAAAAACAACAGTTTAACTTATGGCTGAAAGGCTGGAGTAAAAGCCAGGACTTTGGATTCTTTGAACACAGGCTGACTTACAGGTCACCAGGCATGGTTGCAGCAGGTGGGGAAAGCCTAAGCCAAAGGGGAAAAAGGATATTGGGACAGGTATGCAGTTTTTCCTTGCTTCCATTCCCAAATTCACTCATTTCTTCTAGTTTATTGTTTTATCTTACATATTCATGCACTACCGCTGGGTCCAGGGGAAAATGGGATTATTTTTCTGTATAATAACATCAAGGCCTACAAGTTGCCACTGACGCATATTAGGACAAATGTTTTGGTGTGTGTGTGTACCTTCCTGGAATCACAATTGCCAGAAAGTCTCTCACTGGTTCTGTTGCAGGCCACAAAGGCAATAACACTGTAATGGAGCTTTAGGTTGTCTGTTTAAGTCTTTTGTACTATATTGCAATCTAATTTACAATATTGCATCAATAATACCTACAATAAGCTGATACTGTGAAACACTTAGCAATCTTGTCTACCCTGTAAAAATCTATGCTTATTGAAATGCTCCAAATACAAGTTACTGTTCTAGAATTAAGATAGTGATGAGCCTCAGAAAACTCCCAGGTCTTTGGTACGTCTTCTTTTTGGATGAATCATTATATAAAATGAAAATAAAAACACTGGTTTTGTCTGTATTCTATTAATTAAGTCATGAGAGACTTTTTGCATTTGTAGCAGGAATGCTAAGACTTCAACATGTGAGATGGACACCTTATTAAATGAGAAATTGCATTATGCATGTTTGTGTGAGATGTTTCACACATACCTGCTCTTGAATACAAGCTGCCTATTTGAAAACCTGAGAAAAAAAATCTCCTCTCTGGCTTGCAACCTATTTTCAATAACACAGAATAAAAGTTTTGAGTAGGGAATTCCCATTCTTAAGTAGGGAAAACTTTTATTTTGGGATCAGACCTTTACCGTCTTCAAACGTAAAATTGAAAGAGAAACCTCACAATAGTAACACAATAGTCAGCATTCCGAGCTACTCTCAAGTCTGCAGATATACTGCTAGACAAGAATATTTCTCCATCTTCCAAATGGAAAAGGAAAAATATTTGCTGACACCAACTCTCATCCTAAAAATGCTGGGGAAAACAAAAAAACAAAACCACACACACAAAAAACCTGGGTAAATTAAAAAAAAATTCTCGATGTTAGGGTCACAGCTTAGAGAAAAAAGGAGAATTTATGACCTTTGGAAAAAGGGGCAGGCCACGCAGGAAGATTACAAGGGTATAGCAAAGTTATGTAGGGAAAAGATTAGGAAGGCCAAAGCCCAACTAGAACTCAACCTGGCTTTGGATGTTAAAAACAATAAAAAGAATTTCTATAAATATATTAATAGCAAGAAGAGGTCTCTGGACAACCTCCATCCTCTACTGGATAAAGGAGGTAACATAGTGACCAAAGATGAGGAGAAGGCTGAAGTCCTAAATGCCTTCTTTGCCTCAGTCTTTAGCAGTAGGATAGGGGGTTCCCTAAATATCCAGACCCCTGAACTAGCAGGCAGGGGTGGGGAGCAGAGTGAAGCCCCTATAATTCAAAGGGAGGTGGTGATGGACCTGCTCCAACACCTAGATGTAAACAAGTCTATGGGACCAGATGAGATCCACCCGAGGGTGCTGAGGGAACTGGCAGAAGTGCTTGCGGAGCCACTCACCATCATTTACCAACAGTCCTGGCAAACTGGGGAGGTCCCGGCCGACTGGCG